>NW_017806854.1:686708-779045 GCF_001891065.2 Hippocampus comes | reverse complement strand
GTACCGGAAATATTACAAAATAAAATGTGACAAAACAAACGGATAGAAACTTGTGGGGCACCGTGGATAAAATGTTTGACATGACAGGCCTGTTGAATCAAACAAAAGATACTTTTAATGCAGTTGTTGGCTTTCCTCAAAATTATTGGAGCGATCTTGAAAAAACATTGAAATCTTAGTTGATCACGCGCACGGTGAACACGCGATTTAGCGTCAGCTCTTCGGGATCCTAGTGAATCAACACCCCTAGGAGTACAATAACAGTCCAAAGAGTGCCAGAACTCAGAAAAAAGGCTTTATAAGCATTGAAAACAAAAATCCATCGTCGACTAGCCAAAGGGTGGCATAGCATAGCAAAAAGACGATACCGTAATGAAACAGGTTATCTTTGGCTTTTATATCAAATGTGTGACGATGTGTCGGTATCTTGCTCGACATCTATAAAGAGTCTGGCATCTATAAAATTCCGACATCACCCATTCTTAAAACACCCTGCTGCAACCCATAACATCCTTTTGCTGCTCTCGCTGCTTGCTTGGCAGGCCTTCGTTTAGCTACGTCGTGCAGTACATTTCACGAGCAAAAACACTTATCAATATTAAGTATTATGACTGCCTGTAATTCGTTGAACATCCGCAGTGTAATAAAAAAAAAAAAAAAAAAAAAAGGCTGGTTTTAAGCCTGATTAACTCACTGCAATGCGGGGATCTATCCTTACTTACTGTATACATCCTGTACAGATAAACAGCGGATTATCCATATTGCATATTTTTGAACTTTGTGCACTGGATACATGTCGATATATGCATGAACATATTGAGTACATAAAAGCGAGCTATAAGGAGTGCACACTGTTGAGCAGAATGCGCAGGTGTTCTAAAAGCAAATTTTCAAGCAATTAACATGCAACACAATACAGGTCATAACAGAAGCAAGAAAGTTTAACATCAAATAGACAACATGATCAAGAATTTCTTTTGTGGTCTTTGAGGGTGCACTCATGCGAACACCACTCAGTGTCTCACCGGACTGCTCTGAAATGCGTCGAGTCGAGTTAAGGTAAAGACCGACTTAGATCACAAGAAGGAGTCATGCCAAAGCACTTATGACAAAACTCCTTTCAACTCTTCATGGGACAAATCAGCAATGTGTGCTGGCCTAGACCGGAGCAATTTTTTGGGGTGTCCCATGCAAGGTTTTAAACACAATATTAAGCATGGTGGGCACATGAATCAAATTGCCACGTACAGAGAAAATCAAACAAAACATGCCTTTTTTTTGCAGTTGCACCCAAATACTACACTAGCTTTAAATTCTTTCATAATGAGCGATATGACTCTCTCAGTCAAGCAAGGGTGAACGTTGTTCAAATATATCAATCCCCAAAGCAGGAATATCAAATCAATGAGCCATTCATTTGACTGAGTCACACGAGCTTTAACTTTTCCTTGGTTTGTCTCATTGACATATTTCATACACGTGAATGCCCTTCAGCGTGTTACAACTGTTAAAATGTGCCCCCCCCCCAGCTATAACGAGTGGGATGTTGACAAGTTCTCACACTCAAGCACACACACGCACACGTTTGAAACTATTTTTTTTAATCTTCTTTTCAGTTCAACAGTTACTTTGTTATTAATTTGATCTACAAATTGCAGCATTTGCACACCACAGACACCCAACATTATCTTTTCTTTTTTAAGGAGTACATAACATTACCAATCGTCATACGTCAGTAAGGCTCCACTGTGTTTATCATCGCACTCTCTTGCAGCTGCTGGCAAGTAGCAAAGCCAGGAAACATTAACATCTACATCAATCACTCCATGCATCCATTATCTTAACCACTTTTTCCTCAATAGGGTCGCGGGCGTGCCGGAGTCTATCCCAGCTGTCTTGGGGCAGCAGGTGGGGTAAACCCTGAACTGGTTGCCAGGCAACTGCAGGGTACACATCGACAAACCACCATTGACACTCACAAAAATCAGAATGATCCATTTACCTGCTGCGGTTCTTTTTGAAATGTGGGAGGCAACCTGAGTACCCGGAGAAAACCCACGCAGGCATGAGGAGAACATCCATACTCTGGCCAGCCAAAGGCTGGAGCCGGAATCGAACCCTGCACTTCTGCACTGTGAGGCCGACGTGCTCACCAGTTGTGCCGACCGTGCCCGCCCAACACCTACATCATGCAGACTAAACATGCCAAATGCAATTCATGCTACAATATGGGGGGGGGGAATGGTTCCTGGTACTACTCTGTGCGCCTCTCTCCTATAAAGTTATCTGTTATCGGATCTAAAAACAGTGCACTCTATTTACCCTAAACCTTAAGGGTTGCCTTGGGGTGACTTCAGATAGAAAACGGTATTTATTTCAGTTAGCACGAGGGCCCAAGGAGAGCATAACATGGATGATTTAGCTCAGCATAACAAGCTAACGCATTTATTACATGCGCAAAGGAGCTTACGTTTTGGAAATTTGGATGTGGTGTACAGCGTATGTGCCAGGGACAATTCCATTTGGGTGAAGGTGCGCTGATGCAGAGATTATTTAGCATTGGCTGGATTTCCCATTTAAGTCCAGTTTGGACACGCACCCCTAATGATCTGCACACAAATGATCGTTAATTTCTTAAAAAAAGAAAAAAAAAATGGGGGGGGGGCGTAGGGCCATTCTGGGAAATGCACAAACAGCTCTTTCAGCAATCTATAGTTGACAATGTCACAAATCTTGCTGAAGTCAAACCAACCCTCCCGAGGTCGCACAAGTCACTTGCAACTCGGCAAGGAGAATGTAAACGTGAAGAATTGTGTGGATTGGGTGTCATTGATTTCATCCAAAAATAATATTCAAATAATGACAATTGATCACTTGATCCCTTCGCCAAAGACAAACAAGGACTTGAGCTGCTGTGGATGTCAATGAAACATTCAATGATTTATTTAACATGAGAAAGATTATCACAGAGGGAATTTTCATGAATTCTAAAACAGATTACAAGTGCGGAAAAATAGAACAACTTCAAAATCAGAGAGGGGTTAATGCGGGGCACTGTCCCAGTTGGACGAGGAACTCCAGCATAACGGACCAGAACACCGCCGTTGAAGAGTCGTTGGAACATCGTTTTACTTGACCATTTTGAAATGATAGCAAAGTGTTTCCGAATTATAGTTTGGTGTCTACTTAAACTGTCCACGCTTCCATTCAAGGCCTGCACTACGGATGCACTAATCCAACGCTTGTCATTAGGGCATGTTATTGTGCAAAGTGAGGAATTCTGTTTGTAAACAAAGCCATGGCAACCTTGGGCCTCTCTTTGAGTTCCCACACAAGTTTGCCCTTCCACACGCAATTCCGACACGCGCTCACACGCAGTCGCACGCACGCAAATTTTTTTTTAAAAAAAGGGCACGTGAAGCAGCAGGCTTATGCTAAACGAGTCCCCATCTTGTCATCTGCCTGGATATGACCCAGAAATACAGTCACCGGAACAAATAGGGCACTGTCATATTAATCTCCACCTCTACAAATTGATGGAAATACGATTTGGTGTGTCCACGGGAAAGCCATCTTCCTGCTGCTCTGAAAAACTTTCTGCAAAACCCCAAATGCCATTATTTTCCCCTCCGTAACAAGCCGTAGTCATGACGTAACGCAGCGTGAAGGAAAAGATCTCAACCCCGGCGGTCATATTTTTAAAAAGGCATAAACAGGTAAAGAATACAGCAACAACAACAAAAAAAAAAGTGGTGATATTCTGAGAGAAAAGCTTTGAGTGGCAGAGTCAGACGGAAATTACAGAGATTCTGTAATTGCAGCTTCAAATAAAGCACAGTGCTTGGCAGGTAGAGTAGGAGTCTGCAGAGATGTGCCCTCATTTCTACACAGACACGGCTCTCAAGCACGTGCGGGAGTCCTCTTATGCATGCATGCTTGCTCCTGAGTGTGCATTTTGCCTGCGCGCCTGTTTACTTGTGTGTCTGACAAGCTATGTGTGTGTGTGTGTGTGTGTGTGTGATTCAAAAGTGCGCGCGTGCGTGTGAGAGAAGGGGAATAGGTTTGAAGGGTTAATTAGTGTGCTGTCTTGAACAGTGTGCAGTGACAGGAAGACAAGGCAGGGTGTCCTTGCCAAAATCTCCTCTACACATGGTGCGCCACATGCACACTTTCGAGTACCCGCGCGCACGTGCGGGCCCCAAGAATACATGACGGTGGATGAGGACATCCAACTCAGCACCTCTGGGCCCGACGGTAGCCCACGCGCGCGGCTTTCCCGTTGCTACAGCAAAAGTGTACTTTTATGTCAACTGCAAGCTTGTTACCATGGAGATATGTATACAAGAGAAACTCTGCGCCCTCGTCGTCAAGGGCCAGATGACAGCATAGCGTGAGGGAGTGTGCATGAAGACGCATGTGCGCACCAACGCCATCTTCTTCATCCCTTATTCAATTTGCGCTTTAATATACACACACACGCACGCACGCACGCACGCACACACACGGCTTACTCAAAATAGGACAGCAGGTTCATTGAGTGGTCAAGGAAAGATGCCACCGCATTATCTCAAACAGATAAACATGTAAAACAAGCATTGATCTCGGCTGTTTGTCCGCCACCCTCGACACCCTCGGGCCTGATGAAATCTTAAGACTGTTATTAAATCTTCCAGTATTAATTTCGCACTAATCGAGTTAGGGGATTCATTCCCCCTTTACCCCGAGTCTTTAATGGAGTAAAATGCGGAGGGGAGAACCCGCATAAAAGACTGTATCGAGACTTAAATCAAAAGCGAAACGCTGTTCCCACTGGGGAAACGTTTGAGTGAAAGAGAACTAAGAAAGCGAGATAGAGATCATCAACTATTGATAGGGTCGGATCTGGTACAGCTGTAGACAAAATACGGACTACGTTGAATTTCAAGTCGGATATCCTTGCAAACTTCTGATCAACGGTGTGATCGCTGTGATATAAGTTACGATCGCACGTGACGCGATGGAGTGAAGAATGGGCAAAATTAAACACGCGCATCCCCGAGAATGATTTCAATCCCCAGGATTCTCAATATGGCTGTCGGACTACACCGGACTAGTTTATATACACCTTCACATACGATAAAGACCAGAGAATATTGCATAGCGAGAGAGGAATTTGCAGTCGAGGGATGGGCAATTTAAATGCCGGAGGGAAACACAATATTTCATCAGTGATACTAGGGAGGGGGGGGCCACACACGACCATGCACTTCCTAACCAGATATATGAGAAAAATGCCACTTTAGATGTGGACAAAATATGCGCATATGTGCAAAATATGTGCGGTTAACATATTTCAGAATTCAAAACACATTTCTCAATGCATGTAACCATCCAATATTCGACTCCAACAAAAAAGGGTTTGAGGCAAACAACAACAAAAAGACAAATTGTGATTTTTTTTTTTTTCAGTGTAAGGGCTCTCCTGCATAAAAAAATGCCATTCAAGGAAGGCACAAAACTGCTGAACAAGAACCCAACATGAAGCGCAAGAACTCATTTTATGCATTTTTTTTTCACCAAAACCGAAGCACAACTCAAGCCATACAAACAAAGCGTTCATGGAACTGAATACTTTGAACGTCGGGTGAGCATTTTTTTTTTTTTTTTTTGGAAATTGCAAATTGCAAAGATAAAAACAGCTGCTGTCGTTACCTGACTGCGGTCTTTATCCACCTTCTTGAAGCATTTGTTTAGCGACAAATTGTGACGCACCGAGTTCTTCCATCCCGTGGGGGCGCTCGCAAAGTAGGGGAAATGCTCAAGGATCCAGCCGTAGATGTCTTTAACAGGCAGCCGCTTGTTCGGCGCATCCTCGATCGCCATAAAGATCAAGCAGCTGAAGGAGTACGGCGGTTTCCGGTTGGCCCCCGCCGCCAAGTCGTACGCCGAGTGCGCGTCGCCCAGCAGCGGGTCGTCCGGGCACGGCGACGTGGAAGAGGGCGAGCGGGGGTGCTGACCGTCGGGGTCGAGCAATGGGGAAACGCTACGCAAGCCCGAGTGGCTGAAGCTGTTGAGCAGGTCGGTGCTCTCGTGGAGCCAGGAAAGACTGGTGAGCTCCTCGTCTTCGGCTTTGGAGAAGGAGGCGGACAAGGACAGCGAGAGGTCTGCCGCCTCCGCCTCGGATGCTGCCGTCGCGGCGTCCCCTTGTCGGTACGGCGGGCTCATGCCCTGTGAAGCGCTGGCTCCACTACTGGGGCTCTGGGCCTTCTTACTGGGAGGCATGGTGGGTCCCATCCAGCCCAGGGCTCACGCCTGCAAAGGAAGAAAACACAAACGAGTTAGCGATGGGAGAATCTGGGAAGAGGAGAGGCATCGAGTTGAGAGAGAAGGCGCGAGGAAGGTAAAAGGACAATTCAATAGGAGAGGGCAAAAAAAAAAAAAAACAAGGTCAGCTTGTGTTATTCATTTGTCTTCCTCATTTTCTTAAAGGCCAAAGGCTAGAGTCAAAGCACACTCTTTTGACCACGTTTCCAATTAGAGTGGAAAAGACGTGAGAAGGCAAGTGTTCTCTCTCAGAGGCTTTTTTTTTTTTTTTTATCCATTTCTCCCCGGGATGGCAAATTTAGTGCTTCACCGGTTGGGGAAATCCGACATGTTCAACTGCCAGCCAATTACTAGCGTAGCATGCAAGTATTGACATTACTCAAGGTTGCTGTCACAATACAAGTATTGGGTTAAAAGGCCTCGTAATCGCTGGAGGACACTTTCCATGCCAATTCTCTCAGACGGTCTTTCAAGATCACGTCATGATGTCGTCAGTGGATATCTGGAACGTACTCGAACTCGATTCGGAGCGCCGATTTCATGTCATCCAGATTTGGGTGAAATTGGCGCCTGGGCAATCATACCTGAGAGTAATTAAATTCCTTTTCTTCCATGCAAGAGTGAAACTCTGACCTTCCTTTCGAGATACTGGCGTCTACTGTCGGAAAAACATTTCGAAATCTGAGCACATCAGGATTTGTGTTTGCCCCAAGAGGGGGTTCCACCGCATTGGGCCAAGGGATTATTAGTAACCAGTGGAAGTGTCCCTGCTGACTACTCGGCACTATTACAATTAAGACTGAATGCATTTCCATGTATTATAGGGAATGTGACCTCAGCATTTACCCCTCAAACGTGCACACCGCGAGCGCATTCCATTCGTGACACATTGAAGAGGGTGGACAACTTTCTAGTGCTTGGGGAACAAATACGAGGAGTTCAGTGCCTTGCTCAAGGGGTCCTCTGTTGTGAATTTGAAAGGATGCAGAGAGAGCGATTTAAAATTGACGAACTTATGAAGCCGCACAACTCAAATTTAAGATACTCTGCTCGCTATTTGAATATGTCGGCCCGAACGCAAAAAGTGTGAGCTCCATCTCAATTTGCATGTCGCCAAGCCAACATAACGGTTCATGTCAACTTCATTGTCACATGTGCTACATGTGCAACATACAGCACAGCATTAAAAAAAAAAATGGATACCAGCTCTGTATGTTGCATGCAAACGCAGACACGCGCGCATCGGAAAGACACGGGCATCAGAGAGCAGCACCATTAGGACACAGGGATTAAGTCCAGATATGTTCTGGCTGGCCGCCGTGTGGTGCGATCGCTCGCTAATCCAAGGTGATCATCTGCCGATCTGCCCCCTCACTCTGCGTGATTGACGGGCAGCTGTCACCCGTGGCAACCGACTGCGCCATGACAACTGTCAGCTCGCCGCAGCTCCGGTCGCCCGCGTCGCCATAGCAACAAAAGGGAAACAACCCAGCTCCACTCTGGCGATGCCGCCTCTCGCGTCCCCCGTCTGCTCGTCCCGGCTATCTCCGTGTCTCTCGCTTTCAATTTCCGACCCACGCTGATAACTACTTCGCAATGTCGATAGGCTGCGGTGGAAGGACTCCGCTAAATATAGAATTGTCATGTACGGCTCCGCGTAGAGTCGCGCGGCCCATAGTTATGCCGCAGCTCCAGCTGGCTCTCCCGATCGCGGAGGGAAACGCCGGCGAGCCGGATGCCTTTGATCGTCCCTGTCCTCTATTTCCACACACTCGCTGACAGCAACGCGCTCATTCAACAAGCTGTCTGAGGAGGCGCGTGGTTGCACCAGTATTGACATTGAGCATAATGAATCCAAATTGCCCCTGTGACTAGAAATGTGAAAGCTGAAAACGGTGAGCATCAAAAGGATGGCCAAGGTGGTGCTAGACGAGCATTCCGAGGTGCGCGTGTTTTGTGTGCGCGTGCACGTTTTTTCTTTGTGAGCATCTTGACGTCTGACAGGCCTGTCACAGAGTGGTCCAAGCTTCCCTTGGAGAAGAAGCAAGGGCATCTTTGTGACATTGATCCTGGTAACAGGCCACTGGAATGCAAAGATGGATCTGATGCTCTGGTTCTCTCCCATCTCCTATCCTCTTCCTCCTCCTTGTTATGTTGCCATAGCGGCAAGGGGGCCATGAAACATTACGGCTGACAGTAAAGTCATCTCATTTTACTGTTGCCATGACAACAAACTCCTCACTGTTGGTTGGGGCCAGCGTGAGCTGCTGCCCAAGCCTCGTGCTTGAGCGCGCGCGCACGCGTGTCGCTGTGTGTGTGTGTGTGTGTGTGTGTGTGTGTGTGTGTGTGTGTGTGTGTGTGTGTGTGTGTGTGTGTGTGTGTGTGTGTGTGCGCGAGTGGATGCATGCGTGCGTATGTGTGCGCTATCGTGTCTCCCGTGGGTTCTAATAAAGCTTAACACACTTGCTCAGCTCTAAACAAACTTTCATGCAACTCCAACAGCAGCCCCCTCAAGACCAACTGCGAAAGGACAAAGGCAGATAGCGCTCAAGCTCGGACCGAATGATGCCGGCGCTGTGTGTTGCAAGCGCGTGTTGTCGCGAGTATGGCATGCGTGTCGGCGTGCGCGCCAAACCATCCTCGCATTCGTTTGACAGATGGGACTGGGCCATTCTCTCTGTTTTCTTCATTCTCTAGATCGCTTTTGTGTTTGCATGCCTTGTTTTGATTTGTGTTTGGCATGTCCACATCTGGCCGTTGTGTGCCTGCCCCCCCCCCCCCCCCCCCATGAATTTGTGTACGCGTGTGCGCGCGTGCGCATACATTCGCCGGGGACGCTCACTGATTATCTCTGCAAGCATCGCTCCATGTGAAGTCCTATGCATACCAATGTGCTGTGGAAGGGGTAATCGGTGAGGTCCGTGAGCCCGGTACCACCCCAGCTCTGTTTGTACTTTCTAACCTGATAACGCATACCTCTAAAGAGACAATTCAATTAGAATAAATGGCCTTCTCTGTTTGAAACACCATTGGAGAACAGTCGGTGGCTCCAATTATTCCTCCGCTGCCATGAATACAGATTCCAAAAGACAGATTACCGACACCATTGATGAAACGGGAATAGCACCGCGTCAGTTGCCTCCCCCAAGGCTTCGAAGGGAGAAAAAGAAAAGAGGAAGCTCTGTATTGGTTTGTTTCTCCGTCCTGTTTTCCTAGTTGACGAGTTGCCGATGATGGAAGCTGTTTTTACACCATCATGCTAAAACTATCAACTCTTATTGAACACGATTTGCATTTGGCAGAGGAAAAAAAAAAAAAAAAACACCAGCGCTAATTTGTGCCGAGCAGAGTTTGTTGAAAAGATCTCCAATGCCACCTCACAAAACCACAGCAGGGACATGCGAAACAAGACATTTGACCAGAAAACCATATGAGTGTAAATAAAGTTCGTGAATACACACTGACAACAGGGGCAAAAGATCATAAAACCAATATAGGCTTATGACATGCCGTCAGCGCTGCATTGATGCTCGACTCTGGGCCCTTTGTGGACTGAAACGACGATTACAACTTTGTCAGTCTGATTCCCGCTCATGACATACGTTGCGCGTCACGTCCTCCTGCTCCTCGCTTTCCTGTCAGTCTCCACGACATAGTCAAATAAAGACTGCGCTCAAATAACCCCCCGCGGTAATGCTAGTGTTGGGGCCAGCAGAGAAAACGGCGAGAAGGTCGGAGTTATTACCTTGCAGAGAGGTTAGCTGAACCTTGTGGCTCACTCTGGTCCCAGTGATAAAGCAGAGAGTCAGATGCACCGAGGCAAAACTAATCTGCACTTTTTGATGACAAAAGACGACCTTTATCACTCCTGCACATGGTCGGGTTGAACGGGAGAAGGAGACGAAAATGGAGGAGGAAAAAAAAAAAAAAAAATCTGGGGGAAAAATAAAAAAATTGGGGCTACATATGTCAACAAGGAAGGAAGCCTGGTTACGGTCTCCATTTTCAACCCCTGGACCTCAGCGACGCATTTCCTGTTTCCACTGGGCTTTAAGCAAGCCGGGCAGGACCAATCGCGTCCTTGAAGGTCTGTTTATGTCTTCCTCCGTGTCGTCCGTGGTAGCAAAGAATTATGGAATAGAGGTCAGATGGTCAGGGGTGTCCCAGGGGACCGCCGCTGACCCCTTCTGTCCCGTCCGCTGCTCTCAGCTGCGCACCGACCACGGCGGCCTCAAATGTTCACGCAAGCAGAAACACAAAATAAACACATGCGTTACTACTGTCGGCTTTGAGTTTTGAAAGGTGGGTCGGGTAGGCACAAAAGACAAAATGCGCAAGTGTACCCGTTTAAACAAAACAAGCAGATAGTAACAATGAAAACACCCATAATACATAAAACTTATACTGCACTGTTGCTTTCGCATACCTGTAGCAGTTAAGTAGGACAAAAAAAAAAAATGCAGTAAAAATGACCTCATAGCATCTTTAAAAAAAAATCTTGAACCACATTGAACATCCATCCTCTTCATATACCGGTAAAAAAAAGAAAGCAGCTAATAAGGATAGAATTTACGATATATTCACAGTAACGAGATCCGAGAACGTAACTGAAAAATTCGGTCTCAGAACGTGGCTATTTAATACGATTTGCATTTGGCAGAGGAAAAAAAAAAAAAAAAACACCAGCGCTAATTTGTGCCGAGCAGAGTTTGTTGAAAAGATCTCCAATGCCACCTCACAAAACCACAGCAGGGACATGCGAAACAAGACATTTGACCAGAAAACCATATGAGTGTAAATAAAGTTCGTGAATACACACTGACAACAGGGGCAAAAGATCATAAAACCAATATAGGCTTATGACATGCCGTCAGCGCTGCATTGATGCTCGACTCTGGGCCCTTTGTGGACTGAAACGACGATTACAACTTTGTCAGTCTGATTCCCGCTCATGACATACGTTGCGCGTCACGTCCTCCTGCTCCTCGCTTTCCTGTCAGTCTCCACGACATAGTCAAATAAAGACTGCGCTCAAATAACCCCCCGCGGTAATGCTAGTGTTGGGGCCAGCAGAGAAAACGGCGAGAAGGTCGGAGTTATTACCTTGCAGAGAGGTTAGCTGAACCTTGTGGCTCACTCTGGGCCCACAGACCCAGTGATAAAGCAGAGAGTCAGATGCACCGAGGCAAAACTAATCTGCACTTTTTGATGACAAAAGACGACCTTTATCACTCCTGCACATGGTCGGGTTGAACGGGAGAAGGAGACGAAAATGGAGGAGGAAAAAAAAAAAAAAAATCTGAGGGTAAAATATAATAACTTGGGCTACATATGTCAACAAGGAAGGAAGCCTGGTTACGGTCTCCATTTTCAACCCCTGGACCTCAGCGACGCATTTCCTGTTTCCACTGGGCTTTAAGCAAGCCGGGCAGGACCAATCGCGTCCTTGAAGGTCTGTTTATGTCTTCCTCCGTGTCGTCCGTGGTAGCAAAGAATTAAAAAAAAAAAAAAAATCTGAGGGTAAAATATAATAACTTGGGCTACATATGTCAACAAGGAAGGAAGCCTGGTTACGGTCTCCATTTTCAACCCCTGGACCTCAGCGACGCATTTCCTGTTTCCACTGGGCTTTAAGCAAGCCGGGCAGGACCAATCGCGTCCTTGAAGGTCTGTTTATGTCTTCCTCCGTGTCGTCCGTGGTAGCAAAGAATTATGGAATAGAGGTCAGATGGTCAGGGGTGTCCCAGGGGACCGCCGCTGACCCCTTCTGTCCCGTCCGCTGCTCTCAGCTGCGCACCGACCACGGCGGCCTCAAATGTTCACGCAAGCAGAAACACAAAATAAACACATGCGTTACTACTGTCGGCTTTGAGTTTTGAAAGGTGGGTCGGGTAGGCACAAAAGACAAAATGCGCAAGTGTACCCGTTTAAACAAAACAAGCAGATAGTAACAATGAAAACACCCATAATACATAAAACTTATACTGCACTGTTGCTTTCGCATACCTGTAGCAGTTAAGTAGGACAAAAAAAAAAAATGCAGTAAAAATGACCTCATAGCATCTTTAAAAAAAAATCTTGAACCACATTGAACATCCATCCTCTTCATATACCGGTAAAAAAAAGAAAGCAGCTAATAAGGATAGAATTTACGATATATTCACAGTAACGAGATCCGAGAACGTAACTGAAAAATTCGGTCTCAGAACGTGGCTATTTAATACACCACAGTGCTTCCTAAAAGAAAAAAAAAAGTGTTTGACAACCTTCAAGGCAAATATCTCAGACACGACGTATGTGATGTGCAATGACACCAAATCAAATACTGCCGGTGAATAATTCAAGGCGGCGCGCGCAGACACACACCGACGCGCGGTGCCTTCCGTGTTCCAAAGTAGGCTAACCAACAAAGCAAACAGACATTTGCGTCGGGCAAACAAAGTAAGCTCGCGGTGATTCATCCGGCATCCAGCAGTCATGAAATCACGCTCGCCCTCGCCGCCTTTAGGACGGAGACCGATGGGAGTCAGACGCACGCAAACGGTGCGTTTGGAACGTGGATGGACACTTGAAGGTGACGACTGCGACTGGGCCGGCGTTGTGTTTGTGTGAGGGGACGCAGTCCTCGAGTCAAGCTTAAAAAAAAACAGCCCAGGCCAGTCCAGCGCTTGACAGCGGCAATTACGCAGCACGTCCCTGTTCTAAACACTCGCGTGCTCACTCAGCCGCCGACGTCTTTTCTTTTTTCCACCACTTCCCTCTCCTGTTGGCACATGAGGAAAAAGCTATCATGAGCCGTACGCGCGGTGCCAACAGTGCCGTGCTTTGATGACTTCAAATGGTTCGAATGGTTTGCAAAGACCAACGGAAACACAGAGCGACGAGTTCTCATTTCAATCTCGGAGCAAAGGTTTGTCTTATCAAATTCAGCTTGCTGCTATAAGCCAAAAAGGCGACTCGGCTTTATTCCGGTTCGTGAGGTGTCAACAACACGCCACCCTTACTTACACTGAATTTATTTCAAGAAATTAAAGAAGGCAAAAACATCACTGAAACTACAATCTGAAGCTGTCATTTTAGAATAATAATAATAATAATAATAATAATCACCAATCCTGCATATTATTGGTGGCAAGATGGCGTGCTAGTGTTTGAAAGTTCTGCCTTACAGCCAGCAGATCCTGTTTTGAATCCCTCGGTGCGGACTATGCATGCGTGAGACTAAGATAAACTTAATCCCATGATGTGGCAGTGGTATCAGTCTGCCTATTAACTAACTAGTAGAAGCAGGTAGCTCGTAAAAAAAAAAAAAAAAAAAAGTGTGCGAATAACAAGGCAAGTCTGGACAGCGCTTAACCTGGCATGCCAGATGTTTTGTTTCACAAGAGCTTGTTTTGCCAATCTGGGAAGGAACCGACAGGAACTATTTAGAGAAGGGCAGACAATTACAACAGCAAGGTCAAACTGGGTGAGTTGAAATATCGTGTCGTGTTTATTTTTAAAAAATAGAATAACAGTCGCCGCTCTGATAAAACTCTCAGTGGCATCGCCTTTCTCTGAAGCACACCCGCGGCCGTCGCCTCCTCAATCTTCTCAAAGCGCGCCAATCGGTTTGGCCGTTTTCGGATCGGCCACTCTCATGGCGAAGCTCGAAAAAATCAAAATGGATTCGATTTGTCTGTTGTCATGAATCCTCCTGCCTCAGAGGATGAGACGTCAAAAAATTGAAATTTGACATCGCCTAATAAATCGAGATTCGCACTTGACAATGAGAACAGGCACCTGCTACCACGGACACCTCTTCAAACCACTCCCTCCAGCGTTCCGCCCTCCCCGCGCTCGCTCAAAGACATTCTCTGCCTGACGGTGAGCAGGTCCCTGTCGGCATTCTGTGCTCTTTTACAATATTGAGGGAAAGGCGAGCAAGACGGAGTGAGACGCAAAGAAAGAGTGCTGGAAACACTATAGGATATCAAAGTGCACAGTCAGAGCCAAGAGAGCTTTGATAGCAGCCAAGGAAGGGTGCGGGTCAAAAGAAAAGCGCCCAGGAGAAAGGCTTGGCGGACTTGAGGAAGAAAGGACCATGATCTATCCGTAGCCGAGATGAATCTGTGAGCAAGTAAGCTTGATTCATCTGGATGTCCTGCAGCCCCCCCCCAAAAAAAAAAAAATCACGACTTTCAAATGAATAAGCAGCACTCTGTGTCTGTCCGTGGCCCTCTTTCTTTTCCCCCTCCGGCTTCTTGACTTATCTTTAACAAACAGCAACACAGGCTCTCAGCCACTGGCCGACAGTTTGTCACAGACCAAAAGAAAAAAAAAAAAAATGGTGGCAACAACAACTGGAAAAGACCGTCCAGTTCCGCAAGCTTGCCCTCCGTGGCCGAATTAGCTCACATTTCTTTTTCTCGCCTTTTGCAGAAATTGTAGATTGGAATCGTGAAAGTGATTGCGCGTCGTATTGGAGATAGTAGATCGGACATTCAGATGGGATCTGATGAAGAAAATTTTGAGATGAGAGCGGTCGAGGGAAATGACCAAAGACGGAGGTAGCAGTCATTGGCCTTGCCTTGACTTGAATCTAACTGCCACACTGACAAGTTGGCTTGTGACCCCCTACTCGTGCACATGATACACCTTGGTCACGGTCAGTCTGACTCCATAGAAAGATGTTGTCATCTGTGAAATACCCAAAAGAGGTTCCGGATTCGATCGTGCTTGATTGTCCTTCGTGTATGAAGAGGTGAATCGGGTAAAAAAAATTTAAGCTCAGTGAGGGCCTTCAAGGTTTCAATGGCGACATATTTTAGGATACACTTTGACCACTTTCCTCCAAGCAGTACTACAATATCTTAAGAACTCTGAGGGCTGCCCTCATTATTTGGTGCCGATATCAATCATGCCAAGATGATGAATCATAATGATTTTGGTGAACTAAAGTAGTGTTAAGAGGAGGCTTGAGGTCCCCCCATGAAACATCTCTGGCACAGCGGATGAGAATGTTAATGATAAAATGAATGGACTGTAAGCATGTTGAAGAAGTGGTCTTTTTTAAATGTGATTGGGGTATAACACAAATTTGATCGTTTTGAACCAAAGCGTAACTGCCCAAAGTATCAAATGCATTGCGTGCATTTCTGGGGAACACAAAAAGAAAGTTGGTCTCATTTTGTTCTGTGACTCAAATCGCGTGGAAATGGCGTCAGGATTGCGTCACGATTGACTGACTGAGGAGGGGAAAAGCCATTTCGACAGAAACAAACCAAGACTTACAGACAGATTACGAATCAAAAGCAACTAGCAATTCGAGTCTGCGAGAGTTGCTTTTACTGCCAGGGAACCTATCAAGTGCGTTCGTTTCAAGCTGAGTTTGTATTTCAAAGCACAGGTCGTGTTTTCCTTTCGCGAAGATAGAATGGCTGCTGCCATTTTCATGTTTATACTTGATTAAGTTGATGTTTATTATTCCCATGGCACCCATTTTATCACTGCAACACTGAACTGTTTAAGTTTGTGCTTGAGCGACCTAGTTTGCGCCCAACATGAACACCCTTTTTTTTTTTTGGGGGGTCTTACAATTCTAGAAAATGAACCAAGAAGGTAAATTGCTGTTTACAGTCTCGCAATGTTTTTTTATTCTCAACCCGGAAGATCAGAATAAGGCTAAAGTGCCTTGATGCGCTCGTCTCCCTCGTACGGAGCTTGCTGTAAAAGGATTTGAAGTTGAACGTTCTCTTGGTAAGTTTCCGTATACTCGCTGAGGTTTTCTTCACGCAGCGATACAAGGTTTCTTCATCTTTAACCCCACCCTCGTTCTGGAATCTTCTTATCACAAGATACAGAAGAAGAATGGGAATGACTTCAGAGAGAACATGATTGCGAGTGCAAATGACATGGGAGGACAAGAAAGAGGCAAATAGTGAGTGGGTGTAAAGGAGAGAGGGTAGTTATATCCTAGGGTCATTAGCAACATTTCAAAGTCACCCCGTCTTTCAGCGTATGTTGGCTGACAGGTCCTGCCAACAGAATTAGCGATGAGGGTTGACGGTGCCCTGATTGGGCGTGTAACTCAGGGCTAAGGCGCGGGCTGGCAGCGTCTTACAGTTCTTCCGCTTACGTGCAGTGGTGCCGCACACGTTTGGGGGGCGGCGTGTCCGAAAATCTCACTTTCTCTTCAGTATAGCCCCGAAAAGGAACACGGCTGGGAGGTGATAAAGCGAGAGCATGAGGTCAGCCATTGATTCGATGGCCTCGGTTGGGCCGACAACTGATGAATACAACAGGCTCGGAAATACAGTACGGCAATAATAAATCTGACCTAAAAACAAACTGCACTCTGTATTTTTTATTTTTTTTGCATGACCCGAAGAAGTTACTCCTTTTGAACTCTTCTTGCAGTTCCCCCAGAGCCTCATCTCCCATTTTTGCCCGGCACGCCAGCGCTCCGAAGCAAAGTCCGACTTATCCGTCTGCCCAGTGCCAAGTGCGCGGCGGCAGTGACGGTAGTGTTTGTTGGATCAACTGAGAAAGGTCCATCTGTTGGCACACACACTCCCACGCGAATGTTTACCCTAAATACAGACACAGTGGTACAGTGCCCGTGTTGAGATCCCTGTGGGTGCCCCGGCTCCTTCCCAAAGAATGAAAACAAACACGTCGGCTTCCATCGACGCTGATTTATCCAGTGCGGAGGAAATGCTGACCATATTGCACAGCGCTATCCAGAAACCTCTTTTGTATTTTTTTTTCCATATCATTGAATGATTGACAAAGACATCATCAGTCAGTTGCCGTATTCAACCAACAACAATCAATAGGGAATTGTAGCGATAATCAGCATCGATAATGGGATCGTCATCGCGAAACAGAAATGATGTCTAAATATGGCCATGGTTGAAAAGAACCAATGACAACCATATCGAACACACATACAAAAAAAAAATGGTGTTTTTAGGGTGGGAGTTACAGACGTTAGGCAACTCCAGCGTTCACAGTGACCGCGTCGCATTCTTGCGCGAAAGAGCACAAACAGCAACTGGGTCTTCCATATTTGTTTGTATTCCCAGACACTCGCTCCCCCTTCCCCTTTGCTCTTTGACCGCGGTTTCCTGCGCTCACCGCCTGCCTCGTGCTACATTCAGAGCAGAAACAGTCGGACTCAGCAAGTCCGGACAGAGCTGCTGAATATTCCCCCTCGTGCTCCCTCTGCGTTCTTCCTTCTTCTCCCCACACTTTGCCTCCCGCCTTAAACTCGTCTCAATTCTCCCCTTTCTCGTGTTTTCCTACTCTGGAAGTTCGCTCGCCGCTGCCTGAGCTCTCCGAGCTCCACTTTCATTAAGGGGCTCTCCTCTGATAGCCCTTCATATACCACTTAATCATCATAACAGCGAGAGCGCTCTCTCTGCGACGAATCGCCTCGAGGGGCCGGTCCTAAACTCTCTCCGTTAACTGATGTCATTGTCCGCCGCGCACGTCATTGGTCTGAACGCCGCCACGAGAGCCCGCCCCAGGCGTTTGACGGAAGCCTCGGCGGGGACGTGCGGGTCGGACAGGCCAAGGACATTCCCCTTCTGGAAACGAGTGGCGGAAAAGCACAAAAAGGCTCTGGCTGAGAAAAAAATAAAGAGACAGCGCAGAGTCTGTTTGGGTTGCAGTCAGCAAAGAAAGAGATGAAGAAGACGATTGACTGAACGAAAGAGAGCGAGGAGGGTTGAATGACTTTGTTTTCATGAATGGATCTCGACAGAAACGAGTGCCCACCGCGTGCGCATTCCGGTTGGTTACATTTTCTCACTGATTCTGCGCCTCCATCATTCCATGGATAACATCGCTGAACAGCGGCGACCCTTCACATGGCCGCAAACGCACGGAGCCACCGTGAAATCACAGCTGCTCAATTGCGATGCGGCAGGCTCGCCTTCATCCCAGCTAGCATAAGCGCGCGCGGCTATGTGAGACCGGGACCGGAACACCACACTCGTCTCGGGTCGAAAGGTCACAGGGCTATCGTGACACTGTTGCTTGGCAACAGATACGCCACACTCATCATTTCCAATGCAATCAACCCGCGTGCCAAAATCCGGCGATGATGAATATGGTGGAGGTTGCTGGAAATTGCTTTGCAACTGCGATGGACGTGCGAGAGATACTGGAAGTGCTGAATGCATTTTAGTAGACCGCAATGAATCGAGCATTGTTGTTAGCTTACGTGAAGTGAAAAAAAACAAGTTGAGTTGACTCACTTTTGCACACTTTAATGGCCATAAAATGACTGCACCCCCCCCCCCACCGACACACACACACACACACAGACACTAAACACCCCCCTGCCCCCAACTCCCACCCTTACGGATGCTCGGCAATGCCTTGTGCTATTTAAAACGGGATGACTCAGGACCAAGCTTGTGGCAAAAACGAGATTGAAATTAGCCAGTACGAATTCTTTCAAGAGTTTCTAAAAAGGAAGGGGAACTTGTGAATTGCCGTGTAGTTTTCAAATTGTGATGGGCTTCTTCAGGTGCGGCTGTACCCTTAAAATAATCAGGTACTGTCCCAGAGGCAGGAAATCCATTATATTAAAGAGCAAGCAAGGAACTAATTCCTGAAAGCCATACAAGGGGGACCCACGTGGCCGAGAGAATTAAAAGCAAAGAACAGGAAGGAAACGGGAGAAAATTGACCAAGTGGTGTGGAAAGTGATGAATAATAATAAATGACTACCTGTAAAACACGCCATCATTTCATTACAGTTAATTACCGGTGAGACGAGTCGACAAATAAATAGACTTGTCGCACCGCTGAACCAAATCATCTTAATGGTCAAGGGTACTCGATGAAACATCGGATTACGTTTGTTTATGCTGTCCTATATACAAATGCTCGTCAAAAAAAATGGAATATCATGGAAAAAGTTGATTTATTTCAGTACAGTGAAACTCCTCTACAATGAAATCATGTTTGCAGCAAGAAATTTTTCACAATGTTTTAAAATAGACCCGTTCATCGATACTGCATCGAAGAATACGGTGCACCTCAGGGTCGGTAAAATACATTGTTTTAAATTGGCCGGCGTGTGACTTCATAAATGAAGACAACCTTCAAAACATTGCTCTTTGATTTCTTTTGTAAGCCACCGATGGAGGGGGCAGCATATAAAAATCTTGCCGAGGGCGCTACTTTCGCTTGAGGTCTGCTGAGCGTGTTGCTCCAACTTTTAAAACGTCCAACACGGTCACATCGGAAAAGTTGCGTGGGTGGGAGCTGGGAGGGCAGTCGTGCATGTAAACAGAGCTCCATCCTTGTCATGTCTTTTCAATGCAGAGGAAAAAAAAATAAAAATGTGCATCTTTAAACAGAAAGTGCACCGCACTGTGGATTCGTTCGATAAAAGCTGCAATGGAGAGCACCGTAAACCTGAGAATGACCATCACGCGCTTACACAAGCTTGCAATTAATCACGCACACACACCGGCACTTGGGTGCTTACATCATATGGGATGGTATTTGCCCCCCCTCTCCTCCCCCCTTACATTGCCAGGGAACAGGCCCACGCATGGACACACAGACGCTGACTAAGGCTCGAAGACTCCTGGTGGTGGGGGTGCAGCGCGCGTGTGTGGGTGTGTGTATATATTTACTTGAGTTGTGTGTATTGGTTTTGGCGAACGGTGGCACGACAAGCATCATTCGCTTCATCGTTAAGACTGCAGCTACTGGAACTGTGTCCAACAAAAGGATTTGGAAATTTGAAGACGATCCATTTCAGGTGCTGGTCAACCTGCAATTTGTTCAGATTAGATAGAAGAAATTGAAAACGGAAGGATGTAGGTCCCTTGCGGGGTCGACGGTAACATTGAAGTGTAAAAACACGTTGAGCAATGTATGCAATGTATATGGAGAGCTGACCTCGGGCATTGTAAAATTTGATTGTGTACCTTTATTTTTGTTGTTGTTGTTGAGTTTTGTTGTGAACAGCCAGAACAGAGACCTGAATGATACATTTTGGGTGATGCCAACTAAGTACAACACCATTTAAATTCAGAGAATTCCCCCAAAATGATCATTAATCAATTTGGATTGTTCCGTGTGGACACAAGAACGTCATTAATATTTGTGAATTGGTAATAAATAGCTCTGATCAAGGTGCACCGTTCTGTATTTTTTTGCAAATTATTTGTGATTTAGTATCATACCTGTAATCCGTCACTGGATGAGAGATTCTGCTAACAGTTTGTTAAAAAAAAAAGTTTTCTGTGTGTGTGTGTGTGTGTGTGTGTGTGTGTGTGTGTGTGTGTGTATCTTCAGCTTCAGTGTGTGTGTTGGTGTGCGCATTTTGATGCAAGTACTCACTTCACAAACTGTCAAACTGTGGAAATATTTGCTTTCGGTTTGTGGTTTGAGGTTAGTGCAAGAAAGTGGGACAGGACGATGGAAAGACAAACCGTGTTTGTTGCATGTGTGTGTGTGTGTGTGTGTGTGCGTGTGTGCGCGTGTGTGTGTGTATGTGTATGTGTATATATACACATCTGTTAAATGCTCCCATTTACCCATCCACTTGATGGGTTATGTGCAGAGCTTGGACATTAATGCCTCCAGAACAAACCAATCCATTAAAGTCACGACACAAACAGATCCACATTTCCTTTCTACTCCAACTGTGCGCTTAAAGAGTTATTTTGGTAGATCGCCATAAAAGGCTAACCAACATATCCACCCCCCCCCTCCCCCTCTCTCTCCTCTCTTTCTCTATGACGTGGTGTGTTGCTTTGCTAAAATAAGAACCGGCCGGTACCATATCTGTGAAGTCAAAAGCGCGTCTTCTCCAACTCCCTGCGCATTGTTGCCTTTCAGACAGAGAATGACAATCAACTAAAGGTCAAATGGCCAGCGATGAAGGGCAATAAGGGGATGGAGTTACCAGCTGGGAGACAACAGGGGTCTCAAATTTCAAATGGGAGCCACTCAAAAAGGGGCTGAATGAATCTGGAAGCTGTGCGTGCGTGCATGCGCAGGTCTGTGTCGCAAGGGCATCAGTCAACATCAACAGCTAAGAACTTTGGAGCAAAAAGAAAAACAATGTCACAAAGAGGGAGGGAGGAATAAACTGATTAAACAAATCAGAAGGTTCCCGAGGTCATTTTTGTCCTCACACGTGATTATTCGAACCAACACATGCACAGACACACAACCTCCGTGTATGGCTGCATCTATTTGTGACATCACTGTAGCTAGCCAGAACGACGAGGCGAGTATGAGAGCGCCATACTGACGTCACCCCATTCACTCAATGTCAATTACGTAATCTCGGGGTCCAACGCCTGCAGGACAGACACGCCATGTGTCTGTGTATATACGTGTGTGTGTGTGTGTGTGAGTGCGCAGGGGAAAAGTACACATAATTGCAATCTCATGTGTGAGAGGAGATGCAAAAACCAGGCATGCTGATGACATCATTAGCACAGAGGCGGGCTGGCGTGCGTTCGGCGGCTGTGTCACAGTTGGGAGCGTTTGGGGTTGAAGAGGCGGAGTTCACAGCCGACCCGGCTTGAGGAGTTATGCAACACACTTCCAAATTCCACAGACTAGAAAATGCTTTCCCCCCTACCCCCCCAGACATTTTTCTGCGTCTTCAGTGTCTTACAGAATGCGTGCATCTTCTCCAACTTTTTTGTTTTTGTTTTAATACTCGAGGCAAAGACTGAATTAAAAACGCAAGCAGTCAAGCATCATACTGAAACTCCATTTTTCACACGCACGCATGCAAACTCTCATCAACAAAGCTTCCTAAGGACAGGAAATCCTTCCGCCCACGTCCCTTCGTTGCTTGGCAACCGCAGCAGCGTCATTCTGTGCATGCCTCCGCCGCGGAAAACAAAACGCGCAAACAACATTTCCGTGAACTCTGCCGCTCCTTTTGAAGCGCGTAAAAGTAGGCCAGACCCGAGGAGGCCGATACCGATAGCCTCCACGGTGACAGTTATGGATTTATACCAAATGTGACATCACCTCCTGTAAACATAAACCGTCCCCCCCCCCTCTCTGTTTGTGAGCTCTATTTTTACAGCTGACGCCTTGTTAATGCTACTGCGTGTGTGGCTCTGTGTTGATGCATGTGTATTTTGTGTATCACGACGCGTGGTTGCGGCTGGCGATACCTCAGCCAAGTCAAAGTGGAGAGGGCGATTTTTGGGCCTACTTGTGACCTGTCACGATTTGTAATCGACAAAGAGCCTTTTGAAGACTCTCAGAACTTGGTCTCCAAGATCTAAAAACCAGCAGTTCACTGTATCTGCACGGTTGCTGCGCAGGAACGCATCGACTTCAGCGGAGCCACTCTGTTGTCAGTTGTCATAGCAACCAAGGTCATCGCATAGACGCGAGGATTTAAACTGGTGAAAAATGAGACGATTGGAACCTGTGCCGAAGAGCGCAAACATCTTCGCTTTCCTGGTGCTCGGGGTCACAAGGACATAGCGGTGGGTCTTTGATCTATAAATCACGCCTTTGAGAAAGAACGGATAGCTGCTGCGGTCGAAGAGAAATATTCTATATTGGACATGCGGTAAAGAGGATGTCAGGTATGTCAAGCTTGAAACGTGACCTTGGTAAGTGCGACACTGAGATAACTCGTGTTGCTCTTTTCTGTTCCCTCCAAAGAGCGGAGCCTCAATAATTGCCTCGACTGATGGCATCTGGGAGTGATGAGAATTATTCCATCAAGAGCAGCGCGGCTCAGGAGATTTCCATGAAAACGCACAATGCAATGATTTGTTTGGGATTTTTATTTTTTTATTTTTTGTTCCTGATGGGTGTGAACCGCGTCTTTAATTAGTTTGACTATATTTGGTGGGCTTGGATCTAGAGGGACTTCAACCCTTGACAACAGCGCAGTCCTGATCAAGAATTCTGGAGGATTGCTTTCACTGTGCAAGACAATAGCAGCTGTCAGCACAGCAAATTCAGACTTGACTTGTGTGTGACTCACTTGAGAATTTTCAAATCGAATTCCAAAAACACAGGGAAAGACAGACAAAACAGTCGAATTTCATTTGTCGCAAACAGGATCACATGCATCACACACACAACCACCCGCTTGGTGTTTTTAAACATGTTCAGAGGTGATTCCAGGAAATCAAAATTCACTAAAACTCGTGATCAAATGAGAGCCTAGGAAAAAAAAAAAAAAAGATGGAGGCGGACTGTCTTTGCCATCTGCTTGGAATAGTTGGTGACGAATTTAAAAAAAAGTATTCTTCAAGCACGACGGAGAGTCCCCCACCCTCGGAGAAATATCCTGCTTGATCATCATCAAATGCATCAAATATTCAAATATTTATTGTTGTTGGGGTTTTTTCTCAGTTGTTTTTTTTTCCCCATTACACCGGGGAACAAAATTTTTGCTGAGTTAGGTCTGAGAGAGAGAGAGAGAGAGAGAGAGAGAGAGAGACATCTGGATGCTGAGAGTCAGCAGCCTGTTGCAGCAGTTCCAACTCACTTTTTCTTTGATGTCTTCATTTTTTTCCCCTCCTTATCGTATTTTACTTGACTTTTTTTTTTCATCCAACTTGTTGGAAATATATCAATGCCAGCTGACTTTATTTCCTCCTCTTTTTCGCGATGCTTTGACACCCATGAGGAGCTACTGCCTCGCCCAAAACAGGACACCGGCCGGTGACCCCTCGGCGAACTATGTCAGCGAGAGAGCAAGAGGGCCAGAGAAAGGAATGAATGGCACAGGAGATTTGAATTGTTCACTGAATGTGACCTAATAGCTGTTAGAAAAGTGTTTGCTTACGTTCAGCCAATCAACACTGCGCATGCTGTGATTGCTATGTTACAATTTGTTTGCAGGGTCCATGATGTGCATTCATGATGATGCGATAATTAATCTGCTCAATCAGTGAACGGGGCTGAACGATTAACAATTAATACAGATTGACAACGCAATTTGCTACGATGCAATTTTCAAAAAATGCAAAGGCTGCAACTTGGGGAGGGAAAAAAAATAAAGTGCTTCATTTTGGTCGATCGGAATGCTTTTTTAAAAAAAAATACATATGTGAATGTCTTTATATTATGTATAGTGGGTTCAGAGCATGTTTATATATCGTAGTTTTCATGAAGGATTTAACATTTAATTGTAACAAAGACGGATTTCCTGCTTGTGTTGGTTTAAAAAAAAAATAAACACATGGGAGACCTTGAAAAACAATCGCATATAAAATTGCAATTAATGAGGGGGCGCGACGAGATTATTTTTCAAAAGTGCTTCGCCCCACCAATGCGTGACTGACAGCGAATCTGGAACTAAAATCCAAACTACGAAATATTTTAAAATATTTTTTTCCATTGCATTTCAGACAAGGATTCACGGTTCATAGATCAGAGTGGACTAGACCACGGCAGTGTGAGGGGGGCAAACAGTGCAGTTGCAGTCACAAATGATACAATCAGAAACATCAAAACAGCCATTTTTGAGTATTTACTCTGAATAAATCATGCCCTGGCATCCGAGAAGCCGTCTGATGCTTTTATCCAAACACAGACTATTCAATTCATTCACACATGAATTATAGATCCATAATAGGCTGCTTTAGCTGTGTTAGGGGAATCCGACAAACAACACTTGTAGTGAGAGCACTAACCCTCCGAGCCATCCATACCAATTATCTGTGTCTGGGGTGGAGTCTGAATTCAATATTCAATTTACACAACTTAATCTCACATCAGAGATTCCGGCTGGCAAAAAAAAAAAAAGTGCTGCTGTCTGAAGAATCATAAAAAAATCAAACAAACCACTAAAGCTTCTCTGAGAAGGTGAAAAAGAGGCGAGATGTGCAGAACGCCGCGCCACGGGGGTGTCCATTGAGAGGCACCAAGAGGTGGAGGGCTTGAGGGCTCCATTGAGCGCAGCCATTGGGGGGGGTCAATATGTGAATGAACGCTTGCCATGGAGGTGAATTATGAATGAGCGGCACTCTGAGCACTCCTGGAGGGAGCGCGTCAGGCCCTGTCTCCTTCACTCCATCTCCGCCTTGCATTTCTCCTCCTCCCCCTGTCCTAAAATCTCGACCCTCCCTTCTGTTTTCATCTCTCGCCAGGGGATTACTCTCCGCATCTGCCTTATTCTTCGCTTATCATATCGCTTTTCTTTCTGTGAACCCCTCCTTGCTTCTTTTCTCCTCACCAGGGGGGCTGCCCGTCTGACATTCTTCCCCGACACACACCACAAATGGACACACGCGCAGAAGCAAAAGGTAATGCAAAAGCAAACAGTCCCGCACGTGGGGGGAGGGGGGGGGGGGGGGGGGGCATGCATCAAGTGAAACAAACGCTCTCAGGCACTGACACAAACGCGCGCGCACGCGCGCACACGCATTTCTCCCAGCTGTTCTGCTGGCCGGGGAGCTCGAGAGAATGTGCGCGCGTGTATTCGTGTGTGTGTAATCCAATGTGCTGCTGCTGCTCAGCCTGTGCCACGCTTGCTCCTCTGTTGCTGTGCGTTTGATCAGATCTGCCTCCCTCAACCTGTTTGCTGTCTGAAACACACACGCACGCATGCACGCGCACGCACCAAAAGCGACGGAAGCCTCTCCAAGTTATGAAGCTGCATTTGCTGTCACTCAAGTTCCCGGAGAAAAGAACATTCTTTCAAGGGCCGTTTAGGCGACCTGACACCAGACACCCAAAACACACGAGTGAGCGTGAGGCTCCATGGAGTGATTAAATTCGACCGTCGTTGAAGGAAATGCATTTTACTTGAGTCACCGCGTGCACTGACTTGAGTTCCCAGCAGGGAAGTGCGTGTTTGTAGTTTGTTGTAGGAGTTAAGTATCCGCTCCTTTGGACCCCTTCACTCCAGTTTAGAGTGGTCAGCTCTCTTTCCACTTTAGCCCCCTCTTTTTAGAGCGTTATGGAAAGAACCAAACGACTATACACGCGTGATCCGCACACACTTTAAAGTGCCCTCGCACACCTCCACTGTGCCCTTTAAGTGCAGTCGCGGTCTTGCAGCGCATGTCAACACTACGCGTACACTCACTCGCGCACAACCCAAAAGAGCCAGAAAGTCACCTTAGGATCCTGCTGCGTTCCAGGCGAGCCGCTTTTCACTCCCTTCCTAAACCTCTGTCAGACTTTTCTCGCCGCCCTCCTTCCTTCCTTCCGTCCGTCCGTCCTTCTTTTCTCCCCGTATATCCGTCCGTCCTTGCTGGCTCTCTCCGTCCCCCCCCCCCTCTTCGCCTCGGTGCTCGGTCACTTCCCAGCGTTTTTCCCGGGTGCTTCCATGTCCGCCCCGCCAGTCGTTTCTACCGCCGAGGGAGAGCGTACGCACTGACACGCACACACATGCATACACACACGCGCACGCCAGCCGCCACGTTCCAATGCACTCTCTCTCTCTCTCTCTCTCTCTCTCTCTCTCTCTCTCTCTCTCCACTGCCGAGCTCAGTGAGTGTTTGTGCGCGTGTGTACGTGGGACCGCGGTTGTGTGCGTGGTGGGTTTCTCTGCTCCCCCCCCACCCCCCCCCCCCCCCCCCCGCTCCCATGCACTCTCTCTCTCTCTCTCTCTCTCTCTCTCTCTCTCTCTCTCTCTCTCTCCACTGCCGAGCTCAGTGAGTGTTTGTGCGCGTGTGTACGTGGGACCGCGGTTGTGTGCGTGGTGGGTTTCTCTGCTCCCCCCCCCGCCCCCTCTCCGATCAGCAGCGGACTTCCCACGAAAGTAAGCCACGGGTCCTAAAGCTAGTTGAATTCACTGAAAGAATGCGATTGCGCATATGATGTTTTGCCCAAGATCGTCTCTTGTCCTAAAGTTTAACAATTCTCACTTTAATAAACAGAAGCAGGCAAGGTGTGTTTTTTTTTCCCCAGTTGTTGTCATGAGCTAATTTTGCTGATACGAAGCTGTTAAAATGTGAGTCCAGTAAGAGTGTGTTGATCAGGGTTTTATATTGCCAATACCGATACATGAGTGAGATCGGCCGATATCGATTCCGATACTGATATCATATGGGTAAGCTTCACATTTTTCAATTTTAGATCCACTCAGTACAAATCACGTACTTTTCAGACTGAAATCAGACAGTCACAATCGGAACTCGATCAATCGTCCGGTAATGTTTTTTTTTTTTCCCTCTCATTATGAGCGCTCTACAAGGAAGTAAAAGAAGGAAAATATTTAGTGTGCCGGGAAGGAGTTTTTTTTCATAATTTTTTTATATTACCAAAATTGGTATTGTAAATGAATGACGGTACAAATTCATTTTTTCTTTTGATTTTGAAATGATGTATGTTTCAGTTTGTAATCGTTTTACTTATGTAAAGGAGTTGAATCGGAACTATTTGTACTTCTATTTCTGTACTGCACAACAGTTTAATATGAGCCTTGAGTTGAAAATGATGGGAATGAGGAAACAGGTTACCTCAAATTAAATGTAATTTCAATCCAGTTCCCTTTAACCATTTACATGAAAAAGCCAACTTGTTTTGAGTATGACCCAGAGGTTGTTATGGCAACGGAAAAACATCATACGATAGTGCAGTTTTTGATGGAGGATGAGCGAATACAGTACTGTCATGAAATTTCAGCTCGGCCTCATCTATTTTGTGCATTTATAAATCTCTGTGGAAATGGCATAAATCAAAATAAACAGAATATGGAGACTGTGACATTTAACCACACCTTTGTATTTTTAGGAACGGTAGTAGAGACCTGAAATAACTCTCTCTTTGGAGGATTGTAACGCTATTGATATAGCCGTCTTGTGGAGCATTCGGGTTTTTTGAGATTTCATAGCAGAGTGATTCATCTTCTCAAATAAGTCGATCTTTGGTGCAGCTAACCTCTTCCTCATTTCTCCTGCTCGCCCTTCTCCTCTCCCTCCCTTTTCCCACAGAGCGTCATCAAGTTGCCATAGTAACGGCCTGCCTATGGGAGGTAGAGAACAGATCATTAACGACCAGGGGACCCAGAAATTGAAGGACATGATCCCCCCCTTTTTTTTTTTCTTGAGAACACAGGAAGTGGGAAAGCTTGACCACTTTCTGTGTTAAATAGTCAGAGCAGCTCAAGCGAGGGAAAGAGTCTTTGGAGAGCAAATAAGAGTCCTTGAGCTCCATTTAAGCCCTTGAAAAAGATATATGATGCATATGCACTTTTCAAGTATGTTGCTAAAAATACAAGACTTGATTAGATGTACAGGATCGAAACAAGTGCGTCGGGAATCTTTCACACAAACACACCTTGCATGATTCCTAATTCATTGGCATAAAAACATGGCAGTCAGTCGATGAAAACCGACAGTAAAGCACTCCAAATGTGTTGTTGTATTCATAGGTGGGGAAGTAGGAAAAACACACCGCAGCAAATTAGAGTTAAAAGAAGGAAGCACAAAACACAACAGTGCAAACTGTATTGCTGGGTCAGGATCAAAGAGAATGTGTGCATGG
Source organism: Hippocampus comes (assembly GCF_001891065.2). Lineage (NCBI taxonomy): Eukaryota > Metazoa > Chordata > Actinopteri > Syngnathiformes > Syngnathidae > Hippocampus > Hippocampus comes. The sequence continues at coordinate 750,296 of NW_017806854.1, read as the reverse complement.
GGAACAAAAAGCACTGCCTGAGTTGTCAAATACAGTTTCCCCGTTCCGTAATATTCGTGGGAGGTCGAGTGTGTTTGTCCATAAAGGCCTCTTCAAACAGCAGATTGTGATACCTTCTCTTTTGGCCTCCGGATGTTTTTTTTTTTTGTTTTGTTTTGGTTTTTTTTTGCTGTAGTCATTGGCAGATAGTTTCGGGCCTTCTTTACAGCTCTTGCAATTTTTCTGTCATTAACTGCGGCTGTTTTCTTGGATGTGCCCATTCAACTCGTCTGTGGCAAAGCACACCAGTGATTTATTTCTTCAAGGCATTTGAAATGTCGTCGTGGTTGTGGATAATGTCTGTGAAATATCGATGCCCATTTTCCATTTCTCAGTTGCGCTCTTGCTTGATTTTCACCCATAGACAGTCCTCGGGTTTTCATGTTGGTTACACCTTGAACTGAAGTAACTATTATCGCCACGGGCAAACCCAAAATTTGAAACTATGCAAAAGCAAAATTATTTTTATTAGCGAATTAGTAGTATGGCACACCTGGTCAACGAAAGCCACCTCAGGACCTTTGCTCACTTGAAAGTTGTGCATCGAGTCCTGACAAAGTTCATCTGCTTCACAATGTTCATCTTTTAATGCGAAATGTTCTATTTTCCAGAAAAAAAAAAGATTTGATTCACTGGTCCAATTCTTTTTAGAAGCAATTTGGCAACATTTCATGCGCATAATTACGAAGCAAAATTAGGCTGTGAGACACTTCAGAGCCACAATTGCAGCTGGTTGTCCTCTTTCTTTCTTGCTTGCTTTCTTTCTGTCCGTCTTTCTATTTTACGGAGCTCACGATTGGCTAAACGCGACTCCGAAGAGAGTGCTTTCCGTGCCGTGGTGCCCTGACTCCTCACATTTCAATACAACTATAAAAACGGCAAACATTTGCGTGTTTCCATCATGCCAGCTGCACTTTGTGTGCTAAAACAAACTACAGCGGTCATTCTGCGAGGATTAAGTTTTAGAGATTAAGGCTAATGGTAACTGGTTGAAATGGACTGAAATGCTGAGTGCGCCACTCGCTTGTGCACTTTGTGTCAAACAGCACACTCCAAAAAAAAAAAAAAAAAAACATTCAGGTCACAAATAAGTTAGTGACCTGGGAGGAGCGCGCCTGCCATCGCTGCCTGTCGACGCAGAATTTTTCCACTCTGTAATCACGCTACGCATGTGACAGGAACCAGGCAGGCGTACGGGCTGTCAATCAGATGGGCTCTTTGTTGGGTCTTGTTTGTGTGTTGCTGCACTTTTTCGCTGTCACTTTGTTTTATTCATGTCTTGGAGCCTTCAGGTTTGACAAGGAAAAGATTTTCATTTCGGGGAGGCAAAGTAAAGAACTGCAGGAGCCTCGTTTGTCATACGTGCGCCGCATGACGCCATTTGCCCCTTTAACTTACGTGGACCGCACTTCCGAAGCATGACTTCGAATTTTTTTTTTTAAGTCGACATGGAGGCATTTAACATTCCTCAGAAAAGAAGATTGCTTCCCAAACGCAGCTGCGCACCACATGGATCGATAGTAATCCGCAGCGGGAGCCGTTTATTTTGGAAAGTGTGCGCGCGACCCGATGAGTGACATTTGCACTCATGCATGCGTGCAACATTATCCATTTTGCTGCAGCCGGAGTCGCTCGCACACAACGGCGACTGACCGCACGCACTGGTGCAGACCAACTGACACACCAACTTAAACAAACGGACAAGAACGCACTTGAACAACACGCTCAGGGCCTGACAAGCAAAGTTTCCTGTTGGGCCGAGCTCCCTTCTCTCCTTCGCTGAGCACAACTCACAGGGCTCCAGGCTGCAGGAGGGGGGTTGGGGCGGGGGCGGTGTGATTCAACACTGTCCCCTGCCAAGGTCTCTGTTTCTGGGGAAGGCAGCTCGCAGCAGCTGGCTAGGCTGGAGTCCTCTGCGTGCTGACTCTGGGCTATCAGCTGTCTAGTCTGACCAATCGCAATCAAATATCCTTCGGATTAATTGATTATTATTTATTTATTTTTAAATAAATGCCTACTGTTCAATGTTCATCATATCCCGGTCGCTGCTGACAAGAAGGAAACCGGTGTCACCAGACCTACAAAAATGCTCGCCAGGTTGATTTCCATTCCCCAAAGGCACTTGACTAATTAACATTAGTTTGAGAACTCTGGAGTTCAAATGTTCGGGTATTACGGCAAGCAATTATCACGCGAAAAGCTCTGGTGACTTTCCTTGGAACTTTGTCCAAGCTTGCTCTTCGAATGCCTGGGTCCCCTCAGAGCCAACGTGGCATGTGCGGTTCCACGTACAGTTTCATTGAGACACACACACACACACACACACACACACACGCCTGTGTTTTGCCTTCGAGCCTTTGTATTATCTGAGGCAATCAAGCAGCATGTCAAACCGTGCTGTCAATTCAAATGGGCTGAATAGTGAGAGCAGGAAAGATGACCAAAAGGAGGCAGTTTTAACATGAGATTGCAAATTATGGAATGACACGCTGGGTTACTCACTTTTCAGGGAGGAGGAGGGCGGATTTGATCTACTGGGCCAGTTTTTTTTTTTTTCAATATTATTTGAATCCACTTTTAATGCCATGCGTAATAAAAAGAGATGCACCACTAGGCAATATGCTACTTCACCATTAGCAGTGAATCAGACTAACCTTGTCAGCTATGTGGCCCTTATATTAAGCTATACGAAACCTTAATACTCATATCGTTCTGGATGTAGGAAGGGGGGGGGTGGCGGTGCAGTATCGGCATATCCTGCATGTATAGACACATGGGATCTGACCACTTAACTACGTGGGCTCTTTGCAATCGTCAGCAATCCCGACCAGCAATGCACCTCAGCAACCCCCCCCCCCCACACACACACACACCCCTTATCCTTGGCAACAGAGCCAGCGGTGTCATATAGCAGAATCGTCTTTTAACAGCATCCATTTGTTCCATCTGCTTCCTGAAACAAACTCGTATGGCTTTACAAACTGTGATAGAAGACGGCAGTCATTTCATGCTGAGGCAGTTTACAGGGGCGCTGATAGCATCAAACGAGTGCCGAATTCTGGCAAAGATGTGCGCGGCTGGGATAAACTGTTGCAAATGAAACAAGCAATCGGATTAAGTCATTGGAATAAAAGGTCAATGGGAAAGGAAAAAAAATAAAAAGACTTTTTCCACTTGACTCTCATGCATCCTCATTTAGTCTCATCTATCGCACTGCGCTGTCTTTCCTCCTCTCTCCCTCTCCCTCACTGTCCCTGGGTGGGATGAGTCATCCAACAGAAGAAGAGAAAGGAGAGAAGTCGCGCGTGCGTGTGCGCGCGCCTGCGTGAGTGTGTGTTGCACGCGTGTCTGTTTGTGCGCACGTGTTGTCATTCCTCCTGAGGTGCTGTGCCCTTCACACTCAGCATCTTCGTCAAACGGCAACACAAACGAATACAGTCCAAAGGTATGCAGAGGTTGCGGCAAAATAAAACGCTCTTTTTTTTTTCTTTTTTAATCGCCACAAAACGGCTCTCATGAACTCTGACCGTGGCCGCATCAAGTGTCTCGGATCAGATTTCAGCAAGGGCGTTAAAACTGGCGAGTGTTTAAAAAGTGGTGGGGCGGTGACCCCGTCGGCCTCCAGCGGATTGGTTTGATGAGCGTTCCAAATCACGAAAAGTGAGGCGCAAATAAAAAGCGTTGCTGTACTTACTGAAAACTAATCCCTCCAAGCACGCAAATCTCATCATGGACATAAAATGAGAATGCAAGCAATAGTCGAGCTTCTGTCTGTCGATATATATGCCCCACAGATTGGCCGTGCAATAGGATCTGCATTCTATTCCGTCCATTTTTTAAAAGTCTGTAGGGTTGTTACTGAGGACCTGGATGGAGGATTACCTGACGCAAGATCATCAAAATCATCAAAATGTTTTGGGGGGGGTTCCCCCCCCCCCAATTGCAAATCTAAAGACGAACACGATTTGGAACCATGTGTAACTTCAGAGACACTCCTTATGTCAGCATGACAACTCAGAATTCCCCTCTAATTCCTGAACATCATAAAGCTGGTTCTCAACAGCAACAGAGCTTATAAAAGTATTTAATTTTGTGAAATATTTTATTCCCCAAGTAGCATTTTACATGCCTCATAAACAGTTCATCACATTAACTCTCACATCGCACTCCAGTAATATGAAAGTGTGCGCTCGCGGTTTTGTACAGACACATTCTGCAGCTTGTGCAAGTATTAATATGGAAAATGCATAGGCACCAATATCATCATCCATATTAATAGTTTCCAAAGATCAGTCCCGCAATGACCAGTGGGCTCCAAGATGCAACAAACACATCTTGACATCTAAAGCTTCACTATATTTCCGATTCGTGATTCCTTAGTGCCTCCCATCACCCCTTTCAATAATAACCAGTCTCTTCGACACCACGTGGACATCAATTCATCGAGCGCGCGTTTGATCACGTATGTATGCCGGCCGGCTTTGACATCACACACACAAAAGCGCGGGCATAAAATGCATTCAAAGTCACACAGCTAACCGGTCGTCCTCACTAGTGCATTACTGTCAATCCCATAAATACTCTTTAAAAGGTGCAGCCAAAACCCATGGCAGGGTGCGATTGCCTCTCGGCAAAGAGATGCAACAAAAAGGCTTTTCTTCCAAGAGACTGTAGGAGCGGATGACCCACTTAATTGAACAATTTGGAGTGCAAGTGTATATGTGTGTGTGTGTTTGTTCGTGCACGTGCATAAAGGCCTCCCAGTGCCTGGAGACAAGCAATAAACAAAACCAACAAGCTTATGGTATTGCGGAGATGCGTCATGATGGCTGTCTTGCAAGATTTATAGAGGTGTGTGTGTGTGTGTGTGTGTGTGTGTGTGTGTGTGTGTGTGTGTGTGTGTGTGTGTGTGTGTGTGTGTGTGTGCGTGCGTGCGCGCGTGTGTGTGTGTGTGTGTGTGTGTGTGTGTGTTGCATGTCCTCCACTTTATGAGGTTTTTTCCCTACATTTCCATCAGGGAAAGTCAAGTATAACAGGCAAAAAAAAAAAAAACAAAACCCCACAATGATAGTTTTGCTATTCTTTGTGTGGTTTTATAATGTTTGTGTTTCATTCATGAAGTTTCAATCGTGTTTGACGGCGAGTATCTACACAAGTGATTCAAAACATGTCTTGGATTCCCGTCTTTTCCAAAACGAAAGTCTTCTTTGCTTTCCTCGATCTTTGCCTCGAAAACGTTACGCCGCCAAGCTATACCGATCATCATGCACGACTCAATTTTTACAATTGAGAACAGCTTCAGAAAGTCACCGCCAATTCCATGACAAATGAAAGAAAAGTTGAAGATTCTTTCTCCTTGGGTCTTATTTTCTTTCGCCGTGCGCCCCCCCCCCCCCCATCACTGGCACTCTCCCTCTCACTCGCCGCTGCCATTGAGCGCCACTTTCATCTCCCTTTATAAAGCCATGAAACATCCAGCGCTGTCATAAATCCTGCAATGGATTGCCGTAATGACCATGAGCTGACTGACGAATGGACGACAGCGGGAGTTGGACAATCGCGGGAAGCGGCACGCCAAATGCGGGGTCAAGGCTGCCGCTGTGTTTGGTATGCAGCGCCACAAAGCCGCGTGAAAATACAGTCGTAGTGCAATGGAGCTCATCTCACCTGAACAGGCTGACATTCACAGTGCGCAAGGCGTATTTCAAATGGTACACAAACCAAAGGCAAGCTGAAACCAGCACTAATGGGGTTCCATTTTCCAAGTCCTGCAAAGCTCCGATAAGTCATACAGCTTGACATAAATATCACTTGCGCGGCAAGGCGCCGCAAAAAAAGGGAAGTGTTTTGGATAAAATATCATAGAAATACAGGCTCTTGTGTCTGCTTTCCACTCATGGTGGAGGACATTGGGGTTTTTTTTTTTGTTTTGTTTTTTTTTTCCCCTGGGCTCTGTTCTTGGAACAGGGTTGTTTGTCACCAAAAAAAAAAAAAAAGTCTTAATGCTCAAAAATGGGATTCCCTTTGCCATCCTATTATTATATGGAAGTGCTTTTTTTTTTTTTTTTTTTTTTTTTTTTTTTTTTACATTCGACATTGCAATTTTTGGGAGCAGTGAAGACTGCACACGCATTTGGATGTCCGTCTGTAAGCCCCGGTCACTTTTCATTGAAATATTGGGGCGTCCACAGGTCAATCAATAGGGCGCATAAGGACTGAAAGTGACAAACAAATCAATTTTTCGCAAATGACATTTGAGAGTTGATTGATCAAGTATCACAAAAGTAAAAGAATCTTTTTTGTGCAATCTGTTGCGCCATTGTTGTCTTGTTAAAGGGCATCACTGTACTAAAAGCTAAATGTCATACTTCAGACCCCCAAGAAAGGTAAGTTCAAGCATGACACGGTATAAGAGCAAAATTGTGTTCAATATCTTCGAGACGGGCTGGTGGGTTTCTTCCCTTCATTGTTCAATGTGAAGTAATGATCACTTGGTGCGGAGAGCACGCTGTCGTCTGGCACGGTTCTTGGTCTTTGCTTTTTTTTTTTTTTCGGCAACGACCTTGTCATTTTCGCAAAGACAAAACTCTGTTTGCCAGAGAGCGTTCTTCATTGCAATTTATAAATCAACTCCAGACAGTATTACTGTTATAGGCCTCTAAAAAACTCATCTGCACATAAAATATTTCAATTACACGGCTTTTTTTTTTTTTTTATGTTGACAACTATTTTTATGAGTTTACCAACTCAAATGAAAGTGACAATTAAAAGTGACACATTCAGCAGCTTGTTGTAAATCACCTTGCGGAAAGGTGTTGATTGTGGATGTATGCTTTTTTTTTTTTTTTCCCCTAAGTCAGACAGTATTTGCTTCAAAATGCTTTTTGGCTGCGCAGACGTCAAGTGTGTCCCCATTGAGAAACGGCCGGCCCTATCGGCAGCGCCGCGGGCTGTACATCACTGTGACCTTTCTGAGCAGCGCCGCAGTCCCACGCCTTTGTTCGGCCCGACGGGCTCCGCACAAAGACACTTTTGACCAAGAACAGAAGACGGAGGACAGAAGATGTCGAGATAACAGCAAAGCGGCGGGGAATGAATGGATTAAGGACCGCGGGTCCGCTCTAATGGCCCCTGTGTGTTTTGTAATTAGGAGCGGTGTCAAGAGATGCGGGGATGGAGATCGGGGAAGGGAGTTGGTCAGGCAGCTGAGAACGAGGCCATGAGAGAAAGGAAATCAGAGCGAGGACAGATATCCAGACAGATGGAATAAAGCCAAAGAGAGGGGTGAGGGGGTGTGGGGGCCGCGGTGTAAGGGAATATAGAGAAGAATAGATTATGGGCAGATTAAGAGAGGACTCCAGGGGTTGACTTCTAAAGAAATCCAAATGATGGCACTCCGATCCTCTGATCAGTAATTGATCTTTTGTCACTGGGTTTGTTGGTTGAGAATGTTAAGTGTAGCCGAGTTGCTATCTCGGGATGGGTCTTATCATAACCAAGTGTGATCATTCAGCTTGTTGCAAAGACATTCGCAGTTCAATTCGGTTGTCATGTGCGGCTTGAGTTTAAAAGGTGCAAACAACAACAACAACAACAATAAAAATATTGGTTTTGAAAACAGATTCTCAGACTCCAAACCACACTGTACACGGAAGTAGTACTCGAATATACGGATACAGTATATAAGGTAGTAAAGTCAGTCAAATAAATATTTGGGTGGAAAAAAAAAAAAAAACCTTGTAGGCCATAAACAGAAAATGAAGAACGGTTTGTACGGCGGTAACTCACCGAGTCTTTCTCGTGCACTAATTCATTGCGCATCGTTTGTAACCTCAAAATGTCGTACGTCGGCCTTGTTTGAACGAGGACCCCCTCGATGCAGTCTGAAGGCCGCGGTCGTTCAAAATCAGAGCAGTCCGCATCACTTCCCCTTACGTCACTGACAAGGGAAAGTAAATGCTGTGAAGGCCGCGGTCGTTCAAAATCAGAGCAGTCCGCCTCACTTCCCCTTAAGTAAATGCTGCATGTCCATGTTTCCACTGCTTCGATGATATTTAGATACGTGATACGCCTTCAAGCCGTCTTCTACTTCCCGCATTGAAGGCATCAAACAACAAAAACGAAGGAGAACGAGTACAGTTCTACACCAGGTGAAACTAAGACTTCAGAGGGGAGTAATCTTTCGTTTCATACCGCTGGTAACGATGCTTCGGGAGGTAGGCCCCCCCCCCCCGGTGGTCTTTTCTCATCAGCGGCTCATCACTTTGTTGGCCTCGTTTGCGCGGGAAGGTTTTGTAATCCAAACTCGGGGGGAGGAGACGGCAATGTCGCAGACGCCGCAAAATGGGACTCATTCGTATCCATCGGCAAGCAACGTTGCCTGATTGCTTTGCACGCATTGGTGCGCCGACGGCAGATGTTCCAAAGCAAGGTGGGCCAACCTAAATTACACTTCAACTGTGAGTCTCCGCACATGGACACGCGGACATTCGCGATGAAGCCCAGCGGACGCCTGGTAAAGCTCTCATGCTGGCACTCGGAAGGGAATAATGGCGACAATGCCTCCCAGTTACCATGGCAATCTTGCAATATTTCCACGACAGCCTTTTGTAATTCATGTGAGCATTAATCAAAAATATCAGACGGACGCAGCCGTAAATGGAGCTCCCTGACTTAAATTTGGCAAAGCCGCCAAATAACGGCGGTGGACACAAAAAGATGAATGCTCGTTTTCATGTGTGCTTCTTCACACACACTTCCACACAATACAGTAAATATGAATAATATCGCAGCATATGCAAAGAAGCGATGGGCGTGACCAGGGCAGCACTACAAGTGAGTGAGGCGGATCAGTCAGAGACTTGACGCTCGTCTTCCCAACGGAGGCGGCGGTCAGTCTTTGATGTTGATGCGAACAAATAGAAGGGAGCCAAAATGAGTAGAATGGATGATTATCTACCGCGGAGAGGCCCTCTCATGGGGGGGGGGCTGCCTCTCTGATTTGCTTCCAATTGGGTGGTGAGAGGGTGGGGGGGGTGACGGGGGACTGAGGAAGATGGAGACAGAGCGGAGTGGGACCACCACAAAAAAAAGACTTGGGTTGAAGGAAAGGATGAATCCTGGTCATTTACCTCTCGTGCTCCATCTAAATACTACCATGAGGTATATTTGCAGGTCAAGAATCTTCCTGGTACGTTTCAAAATCGAAATTGTGCAACATTGTCAGTGTGCTGAAAAGAAATGTGCAAAGAGGAGCCTGCATTTCCCCCCAAACATGAAACTCTCACCATGCTAAAAAATAATGAAAACCTTTTTAATGGGTAGCACTTAAAACAGTTAGCCACTGTTCATCGTGCAAATGACACAAGACTGTCAATCATGATATTTGCCGACAAAAAGTTTCTCCACGCCGTTGGCATCATGACTTCGTATGTGATGACAGTTCCAACTTTGAGAATGTTCAAACCTGGAGACCAACCTTCTTGAACGACTTTCAGAAACGAGTTATTCATCTCAGGAACTGAGATTACATTTCCGGGAAATGACTCTGTTTCTTTCCAAGACACAAATAATGATACAAAAATATGTGTACTGCTCAATTCCATGCGAAGGGAGTGCAGGTGACTTGACTGTTGCTAAACTTCCACACAATAGAGTCGCCCATGCGGAATAATCCCGGTTAAAAATCCAGCGCCAACGTCTTTTTTTTTTTTTTTTTTCCTATTGACGCTTCCGCGGCAGCTAATGAGCGTTGGGGGTGTTGGCTGCTAAAAGTTGTAATTAGTTTGCGATGCCACATCTGCTGAAGGGCAGTCATCATTAATGAACATCAGCAGCCCTAATGGAGCATAAAATGACACTCGGAATTACAAGATGTCATGACCAACAAGGGACGGGCACATCAGTCAGTTGCAACTTTCTTCGGCTTGAGTTTGGAAAGACAATGCCGAGCATGTTCTTTGTCTCTGGAGATCGTTCCGTCGTCACGTCTTTGTGGACCGTGACGTACTTTTCAGCCTTCCAAAATCCAAACGGTGTACTTTGGAAGCGGACAGCCGTGAACCCTAAAACGGGCCGACCAAAACACATCCCTATTTCCAAATGAGTCTTGTGATGTTGCTGAAAGCTAATCGAAATACACTACCAGCGTGATGCACTTGTCTAAGCCTTTGGCCTCAATCCCGCAGCGAGAGGTTCTTGGGACTCCAGAGACCAGCAGCTTCAAATACCCGCTTGCTGCTCATCGTTATATTTTTAATAGCTGTGCTCTTAACACAGTCGATGTGCCCGATACAAACTTTCTGTTTACGCCGTGAGTCGCACAGACAAACCTTGCTTTTTTTTGTGAGCCACTTTGTATTGTAGAGTGTCCGGTGTGCCCCCCCCTTGGACTTATGTCCTGATATCAGCACCATCTCTGCAGCGCGTGAAGCGCACGGGCAACATTTGGTCTCTTCCTTGCTGTGTCTCGTATTTCATTCCCATACAAGCGCAACGAGCACCCATGCGCCAATTCCCTCTTTCGGTCTTTGATACCATACAGAAGGATGGCATAATGTGACACGAGGGCAGCTGGGAGGGAAGTGACAAGACTGCTCGCTTGGCCACGCTCTGCTGTTTTACCCCATGCGGCGGCACACGACGCAGGCAGGAGTGATATAATTAGAATGGAAATTACAGAAAGTTACAGGCGAGCTAAACCCCCCCCCCCCACACCCCCCACCTCCCGCCCCGCTCCTTTCCTGCCTCCCTCACTCTCCTATCCACAGTCCCCCACCCACCTCGTGTATCGCGTGGCTAAAAATGTCCCGGGCAACGCCAGTGGATGTATCACCATAGCAACAGCCTTCTTCTGCACTCTATTTTCAGACTGAAAAGGGAGAACCATCCAGAGAGAGCAAGAGAGAGAGAGCGCCTGAAAGAGGGAGGGAGGCAGAGAAATGCAAACATTGCCATTTCTGTAGAAATTGATACATTATTCAAGTCAAGGAAAACATCTCGGTGGGAGACCAGGCAGACGGGAGGTGGGTTTTGCAGGGGCGCCTGCTTGTCAGGGCTAAACTGAACCGTCTTGAGGGCATCGGTGTGACGGTCGTACAAGGACAATGGGGTGCTGTGGGGCTGACTTCCACATTTCAGCAGAGGTCAATGCTGAAGCGTTCGCCGGCCGCCAGAGACGTTAACATCAATGCATCAAACGTGATGACTCTGGCGAGCCATCGCAGCACTGGCTTCTATTTTAATCAATCACACGTGGAATGCCATGACGATGAAGCGCCTTGAAAAGTGAGTCATCTTATGGAGGAAAGAAAGTAATTTGGACGTTGGAGGGTAGGGGGTGAGTGGGGGTGGGGGGGGGGCAGGCTTCAATGAATCTGTATTGTGTCAAGGGCAAAGTGTGCTAATATGAGTCAAATTGTGAGTCAAGCCCGCCCCGTGTAAAGGTCTCAAAAATGCTCTGCAGGAGGAATTCATGACAGAAACGCTCCATTCCAATGCACACGGCCTCCTCGTGAGTCGGATGTATTCTAATTCAGTGTGCTTTCTTCGGCCTGACAGCTGAGAATTACATGCGGAGTATGAAGACAAAAGCTCCGCATGTCACTCTTTTGGTCCATACACTCTCACTTTCTCACACACGCGCGCACACACACACACACACACACGTGTGTCCATCTCCTAATGTTCCTTTCAGCCCCCCGGGGGTCTGATTGAGCCGGCCGGGAGGCATGGATCTTTCTCTATTGATCCGCCTCCTGAATCACTTATCCTTTTTCCGATGGCCTTCATCACCGCGTAGACGTTTTAGCACTCACGGCATGTACTTATTTCCCGACTTGTGCCGCCAAACCGGCTTGGGTTCGAAAATAAATAAATAAAAACGCAGCTCCGCGAATGAATAAATTCGAATAATTTGACAACGAAGACCTTGTTAAGTGGAACGCTCCAATTTTGTCAGACAGGAAATGACGAGAGATCAGAGGAGGAAAAGAGGTGATGCTTTAGATGAACCCAATTTCCTCCTGCAATCAATACAATTACTTGCAATCAATAATTGCCAATGGAAGTTAGGTCACTGGTGTATATAGTAGAGACAAGGAAAGGAAGGAATCCAGGCTAACGCACACAAGAGTATTGTTTTTAATTGATGTAACAATTAGCATTGGTACAGATTATGCTACAGTGGAACATCCCGTATGAGCGCAGGCCATTGTGGGAGGCTGGTCGGCCGTCATCTTTTTTTTTTTTTCAATTAAAAAATGAGGAACAAGTTAAATACAAGCCTCACTTCCGATGAAGTTGAGATGTTGTGAAAAATGGAGGTAAAAAGTGACAGATCTGCACGTACTGAGACACGGCAAATGGCTCATTAAATGAAATATGGGGTGTTGATCGCTTTGCCGTCACTGAGATCACTGGAGCACATGATAAGGTAATATGTCATTTATGTTAACATAACTCATTTCAGCGGACTGCGAGTATATTTTGAAAAGTTTGATGATATCACTATGCACTCAACCGAAAGTTAGCACGCCTCCATAACCCAAATGCGGAAACGGTGTGTGCATATCGTCGATTGAATACACGGCCAAGTGAAGACATTCAATGTTCAAACTGATAAACATCATTTTTTGTTTGCAAATATTCTCTCGTTTTCAATTTAATCCCGGCAACACATTGCAAAAAGCCCGGGACAGAAATAACGGAGAAGTTAAGCAAAAGATGAGAAAAAAAGCGCAACGCATTTGTTGTGTGTTTGATTGTGTTGGTTCTTCCGCTGTGTTGGGCAGGAAACAGTGAGTGTGAGCGGTGTGGGCCTTTTTTTAATTAGGCTTTGGCGCAAAGAGGACTTTTCGGGGTTTTCATACCAATGCGACAAACAAAGTGTAGTATAAAGACGCGGAAAGTCATGCGGTTGTCATGTGGAATCAGGTTTTCATTTTGCTGGAATGTTTGCCGACGCTCGCTTCCAAACATGGATTCCAAACATCGACTGGAAACAATGCAAGATTATAAATAGAGCTCACAACCATTCCAAACTGCCAAATATCTTTTCGGCAAGGCACTAAATAGCGGGCCGCCCCAAGTTTTGACAAAATGATCGCTTGGGCACGAATGCGTGTGAAACCGGGATCCCATCAACTGTATTCACCAGGCTGTGAAATATGCAGACTTGTAGTATTTATGTAGCTTACCGGAGATCAGCTGATTACCGCGGTGCCCGGTACAAACCTGTTATTATCATCATCCATCAAGTTGTCCTGCAACATATTTCTCCTCTGCCGACCAGCCGATTGAGGAAACAGACGAGGGAGCAAAAAAAATAAAAAGAATCCAATCAAAGAAGTATAAATCAATCTCGTTTTATAACGACTCCGGGCTAGTCTGCTCAACATACAAAGTCTCGCGTGGATGCTAAATTTAACATAAATGCCGGTTTGCATCATTGTAAACAAACCGGTGTGGTTTGGGAAAGTGGGCATTGCTGGATTACAGTTCACCAGCTGGCATATCAAATCCGACATTTTTTTTGCGTTTTGTTTTGTTTTGTTTTGTTTTGTTTTTTTCCTTCTGGAACTATGCACGAAAACATGTTGCCACCCTTGAAAACAAGCGCGGAGAAGAGGCAGATGCCACAAAGACCAGGTCGTCCCTGGTGCTCGGGACGCCTTTTTGCAAAGTCATGTAGATGCCTGTGGGCTGATACAGATGTTTTGATTCTCCAAGTGGAATTGACTCACTCACGCTGTCAACCTATGTCCAGGGCCAAAAACAAGTCCCAGCATGCCGCCACACAATGGCTGTCTGACTGGCTCGGTCTCCTGCTCTCCCTAGAATCGTTTTTTTTTTCCCCCTTCCTACCGCTTCTCACGGGTTTTGTCCCTTCCCTTTTTAACTCTCGCCGTCTCTTCCATGTCCTTTAATCTCATCATTCTTTCTGACACTTGGCTGTCTGGTTATTAACACTCTCACAAAGAACAGAAAGACACTGACAAAAAAAGTATGTGGAGAGGAGTTGAAAGTCAGCTAAAAGTCAGAGCAGTACAAAGAAGACAGTTTAAGAAGAGAGCATTCCGATTATGGATGATTAGTTGACAATACGCTCGGGCCTACTGAATTTCCTCGACCGCACGGGGAAAGTGTATCCTGTTTTTTAAATATTTTTGACATCATATTTTATTAATTATAGATGGCAGAAAATCGATAAATCAGTCAAGAAAATCTCGTCAAACTCATTATATTCTTATTATATTATCTCATCAGTTGGCTTGTATTGAGTTTACGGCTTTCTTTCTGTCCTTGTCTTTTTTTTGGGGGGGGGGTTCTGTTGGCAATTGTCATTCTTCTCCCATTTTTTTTTCCCATGTGTTCATTTGATACTTGGAATTTTGATTTGTTGAACTTTGGTCTTTCATTTGTCCCTCGTTGGATTTTTTGTTTTGGAAAATCAATTCTTTTTTTGAGACTCTTTGCTTCCCTGCGATTGGCTCGCAACCAGATCGGGGGTGTACCAAAGACAGCTGGGATAGGCTGCAGCCTGCCTGTGACCCTGGTGAGGAAAAGCCGATTAGAAAAATGGATGGATGGACGGATGGATGAATGGACTCCTTGCCTCCCTGCTTCCCTGCACTTGCGTCCTCCAAGCGTTTTGCGACTCTCCACCGCGAGATGCGATTTAATAAGAAATACAACGGAACCGACATCATCCTGAATAGGTGCGAATAGGAGTGTGAATGCTGGCTAGGCTAGACGTGCTCTAAGATTGACCGGTTGCCAGTTAATGATGTACCCTCACCTCTTGCCCACACTCAGCTGGGTTAAGTCCACCCTCGCTCGTGACCCGAATGAGGATAAGCAGTGTGGAAAAAGGGATGGATGATTATTTGGCGCTTGGACTTTAGATGCAAATACAGCAGCAACGCCCAACGTAAAGCAGGTTATATCAAGCGCGGGGCGCTAACACGTGACAAACAAGCGCGTACTTTATCTTTGCGTGTATGAATCGGCCTGGTGTCACAGCTGTCAGTCAATTACAGATGTAGGTCAAACGGGCAGATGGTTGGGCTGCTCAGTCGAGTCAGCGCACGGCTCTGCTATCTCCAGCTTCTAACAGAGTCAATGTAAAGAGATTGACCGAGGGAACGTGATATTAAAGATACGAATGAAAGGAGTCAAATCAAAACAGGAGGGAACCAGACCTCGTGCAGATCGATCGATCCATTCTGATGGTTGCGTCAGGAAGATGATAGTCTTGTTGCAACTGAGCTGAAGAGATTGTCACTGATTTTTTTTCTTTTTTTCAATGCTAAATGTTGTCAAGGGTATCCCAAATTAATCTCATGCCAGGAGCAAAAAGGACCTCAAGTCAATCGAGCCGATCCGATGTTTTGTTTTAATAAACCAAATGCTGACAATGTTTTGCATCAACCGGATGCTTCGAGCTCTTGATTGGCAAAGGGAATATTGATGTGAGGCTTTATTAACTTAATGGGTTTAATGGAAGCATTTAGCGTATCTTTGTGAACTGTAATTAAAAGTGGAGGGAAACATGAACAGAAGAGTTATGAGCCCTAATTAGTCGTTCCTCGATATGTCCAGTGTAAGTGGTAAACATCCCTCCATCCATTTATTTACCGCTTATGCTGGCGTGCGCTCACAGCGGACCTCGAAAAGCCGACTACACTCTGAACCGGTCACCAGTCAGTTGTAGGACGCATACAAAGCCAGCCATCCACTCACACTGTCACTGAGTGGGAATTGATTGCACCAAGTCAGGCCAATGCACCATTACATAATCAGTGACCATAAAACATCAAATATTCATGTGCTAGTAACACGCAACGACGACCGCAAAGTGAGAAATTGACTTGTCTGATGCCGAGTATGTTTGTGTTTTATGCTAATTTGACATTTGCCAAACTCTTACATACTTTTTCATTGAAGAAAAATCGATTTTTGTGGAGCATTTTTTTGCAGAGCTTGGTTTATCGTGGTCCGATACAGATGGCAGAGCAGAAAAGAACAACAGGTCGTTGCCTTTTTATTGAGTTGTGTTGAATTTCCTGACGGGACCGTTGCATTGCAATGATGTCACACCCTTTACATAACTGCCGCGACTGCCGCCATCAAGCTACGGTCGGCAGTCGGAACCACAAGCCACATCAACGATTACCGTTACAAAGCATGGTCGGCTGAACCGAACTGCGTGGTTTGGCAGAAGGCTGGCCCGCGGCCTCCCCTTTCCAAAGATCTTTAAGTATATGTTTTGTGTCTGTGAAGGGACTTTTTTCTTTTTTTTTTTAAACCTTCATAGTGGATTCCAAGAACTGGACCGAAACGGCCGTCAAGAGGGGAAAATAGAAAAGAGGAACAAATAAACATCAGGCTTGTTTTTGCCAAGTCGCCACTGCTCTCACACCAACAATTTTGGCTACACGTTAAGCCAACACTCTTGTCAAACAATTTGGATAGGGGTGGATCCCGCAAACGTAGACAAGGATGAGATCTCGGGACAAGAAAGGTTTATTCACAATTACCCGAACGCCCCACCCCCGCCCCTTCCTCTCTCTCTCAAACACCTGTTGACTCATCATCAGTCCCTCATTAATGTACACACATGACACAAAATGTGTAACTTTGTGATTAGCGGGAGCGGAGTGAGAGCGTAAAGAGAAGGCGGATGTTGCGGAGGCAGCAGACAGAAGAGACAAATGAACAAGTCGTCACTCGGAGCGACTGCATATTGACAGTAGAGGTCATGTTGACAGATTTAACACACCTGCAGCTGGGAGAGTTCAACGCAGAGGGCGAGACCAAAAAGACGGGTAGACACACACGACAACTCCTTCTGTCACAGTATCTGCAGCTCTTAATTAAATACGACGTTACGAGCAAACAACAAAGACATGACTGGAACGTACAGGACGGTGAAGTCAGTCTGTCGTATATTTCGCAACAAGCAGTAGGTTGCATGAATAAATATTCTGAGGAGGAAAAGGCTTCAAGCTGTTTATGGCCACTCCGAGGTGACATGAATAAATATTCTGAGGAGGAAAAGGCTTCAAGTCGTTTATGGCCACTCTGAGGTTACTGTCAAGCTAAATTCCATTTCCAATTTTATTCTCTTGTATGAATAGCAACAGTTGGATACACACGTGAATTGTGTCTTTTGCCATCCGGCGGAGGAGCATTTCATTGCTCTGCCTGTCACTAAACATTGGTGGAATAGATAGGTGATCAAAGATACATTATATGTCGCAGTCCATGACTTGCGAACAAATGAAGTGACATTTCCTCATTGTGGTTTCTCGTGGCACACCTGATGAGCTCTCATTCAAATGAGTTCCCATCAAGGGGAGCCCCATATCACGTTGCGAGCCCTCTGCCGGCGTGCCGCTCTTCATTACCACTCGCGAAGAAGACCAAGGGCGCCCACCGTCGCAGACGTGCGCCCGCAGTTTGCCCGCAGCAGAAGATTTGTGATATGAAAATGGAGCTTTATCCAAGCCTGGGGCAATAGGGACAACAAAGGCACGATAAAAGGTGCCATTTTAGTCCATTGAGCTGCAGGATATGATTAGTAACGACCCGCAGCAGGTGAGACGTTCACCGCTCGGCTCCTCCGGTGATGGGAATGGATGGGGGGAGCGCTGAAGGCGGAGGAGTGGGACCAAAGACGCCGAACAGGGGGGAAATTAGAGCGCAATAACAAAAGGCGGAGGTGATTAAGATGCGATCGCGCAGAGCTACAACATTAAATCATTCAACAAAGCCAAAAAGGCTCCCTATGCGAAAGCAGACGACGAAGAGGGAGGACGGAACGGAGGTGAAGAAAGGAGATTGCTCTCTGCCAGGCACAGCAGGTTAATTTGCTCTTGTAAGAACGAGGGCTTTCCTTCTACATGTCCTTATCTTTGTTGTCCTCCTGGATGTCGGTGTCAAACCGAGAAACGCCGTGTGAATTCTTCCCCTGCGCTGTCACCTCGCCGGTAGCAGCCCAGGATGGGCTTTGTGCGGTAATCCTCTAATTATGTCAATTAAGGGGCTAAGGAAAGGAGGAGAGTGGAAAGACATTTTGGTATTGGGGGGTCGGGGGGGGGGGAGTATAATGGTATCCAGAAGCACAGGATACAAAGGTTTACAGAAAGATCAAAAGTGTCTTCTTGGCTGTTTGTTTACTTGACAACAACATTTTGAGGCTGCAAAAAGCATGACACGTCTGTCAAAAAGGAAAGCGCTGTCGTAGTCTTATTCATAATAGTAGCACGGCCAGATGTTTTGGACCCCCGCCCCCTGTGCCTGCATCAACCATGTTGTCCGCGTTCGACTGTGTTTGGATCGCTGAGCCGCTTTGATTGGCCATGATTGAAGTCGGTTGTAAGCGCTCCCACAGCGGTGCAGGCCTCCCTGTCTCAGTCCGCTGGACTTTGTCAAAAGTGAGCAGGGACACATTTTTGGTCACAGACAGACGTTTGGGAAAGACCGTTGCATTATTTGAACCCCGCAGTACTCCGGCTGTCGTTCAAAGTCTGCTGTAATGGGCTTCGGCTCACCCGTGACCCTTATTAGGACACGTTGTACACAAAACGGATACAGCGGGTGTGCTATTGTCGTGACCCTTCTCATGGAAAAGGTGCCGTTTGCATGACTGGAAGTTGACAACGCAAAAGGATACTGTCTAAATAATGAAGAGAAAGGCATTAGCTGCAAATTGAGGATAAGTGTCAGGCAGGGAGATTTAGGAAGACTTAATGTGTGGTACGTTACCTCAAATAGGATTTGCAGCAGCTATAAGTGTGAGAGATTACACAATAACATCGTACACAGTCACGTTCCAATCACGTATTTGTTAAAGCCCCGCGGAGCAATGCCATTTGATACTTGTGATTTACCACAGCCGCGTTTTTTTATTTATTTTTTTTTTAACTTCATCGTTAACTTGAATACAAACCTAATCAAGCTAGCTGGGTACGGTGTGGATTTGCTCACCCATCCACGCATCACTTTGCCACTCTCAAGATACCTGCAAAGTCTAAACCGAACAAAGATGCGAAACGCGGGGGCATATTTCTGGAAGGCAAAGTGTGAAGTGACTCACAGACAAAGCACATTTACTCGCCACGCGTGCATGAAAGTCACATTGTTGGATTCTGATGAACCACTCAGCAAATAAATCAAAGAACTAAATGAAAACAGTGAGCGGTGATGAACCAGCTCAGACGCCCCGTGGGCCGCGCACGCACATGTTGGGAGGAGAAAAGAGTTTGTTCTGCGAGTATCCATGGAAATTGCGTATAAACGTATTCCAAAATGGCTGCCTCAAACCAAAGCGGCAGATTTAGTGAGCGTTTTCAGGCATGGGCTTTTGAGACTTCTCGGAGGTTTACTCAAGGTAAACTTAAATACCCAATATCACGTCAAGTGAAACTGGCTGCGGGCACTGAATTTTCCCCCCAAAAAATTCAGGGCGTGCTAGCGGAAAAATTCATGCCCGTGAGCTAAAATTTATAGACGGGTGTATAATTTTATCAAATGGTCCCTAGCTTAATCCTAATAGATCATGTGAAACTACATAGACAGGCTCATGTAAACTAGCAGTGATGTTTGAAGTAATTATAAACCATTAAAAAAAATAAAATGCTTCTTCAGCACACATCAATACATGTTGCCCACATATCAGAGAAAGTGAGAGCTTTGCATTTAAACAGCGCTCTGTATTACTTATAAATTAAGTTCAAGTTTGTCACAGCGCCACCTGGTGGACTGCTCACCTGTCCCAAACGTGTTCATATACTTATGTGTGCACATTTTCATATCGGTGATGCAAAGTAATTGATATTTCCCCGGACCGGTCAGCGGACTCTTCACCTCACTGATTATGATCCATGTTAGCTATCAGCAACAATCTCCTCCATCGCGTCCCTTCGCTGATGACATCGTCTCTCAGCGAGGCCACTTGATTGATCCCTCGCCATTTTGGTGCTCGCGGTTTTGATGAAGTGGTATGCAGGTAACGAGGGGAGGATGACTGCCAAAAACACCCGTAGCGCTTTGTCAATGTCAGGATGGCGCACTCAGGGTCCCCCGTGCGGTGCAGACAGAGATTAAGAGCGGGAAGGATTGCGGAATCGTGTGTGATTTGCTGTGCCTTTGCATCTGTATGGATACTAATTCAAGAGAAAGCACTGTCCTAAGACCATGCGTGTGTGTGTGTGTGTGTGTGTGTGTGTGTGTGTGTGTGTGTGTGTGTGCGCTACGTTAGCACTACTATGCATCATCGGCTCTATTGGGTTATCGTGTAACACTATCATCTATTATATAGTGAAATATCTCCACATGACTAACTACTCAGGGGACACACACACACTCGCACGCACACACAGACAGAGAAATTCCCACATCCAGAGTCATTCCACGCAACCTTTCCCCTAAGATAAAATGTCACAAGGGAAGTCAAATGAAGTGGCACAAGAAGGATGGATGCAAGCGTGTTGCACCCGGTGTGAATGTGTAAAGACCGCTTTCCTTCAGATGGTTTCCTCGGTTTGACGGGCCCGCAGCGGGGGAGTGAATGTAATAGCACGTGGGCATATGGATTTGTGAACGTGTGAATACTATAATGTAGATATCGTCAATTGTTACAAACCTGTCAGAAAGCATCGCGCCGTGCTGCCGTGGCAACCACTTTATGCAGCGGCGAAGGTCACGGGATGCCCCTCGTGCTGGGCGGCTGTCACGACCGACACACGGCTAAAAGCCACAGCCGCGCGCACAAACTCAATCCGCCGCCTGAGCGGTGTTCATTACAAGCTTTTTTTTTTTTTTTTTTTTTTGCGGTTGCTGGGAAGCGGGCTGGATTTTGCGTTGCCACGGGAGACGGCTGATGCTGCGGCTCAGACAGAGTTGATTTCATTTGGCATTTTATTTAGGGAATAAGAAGAGCCGGCGGGCGGGGGTTTTAAGCCGTAAGAGATGTATCGCGCCAAAAGTGTTCTATTTTTATGGAGTCTGGGGGAAACAAATTTAAGAGCGCGACTGTGTACTTAGACACACAAACAGATGTGCGCGCACACCCTTCTCAGCAGGTTCACGGGCTCATTAGATTTTCCCCATCTGTCTGGAGAGGATCTGTGGGACGTCGCCATCACTTACCTCACAACTACACAGGGACCTGACGCCATCGCATCACACGCAAACGAGTCGTGAGCTGAGTGTTGGCGTTGGGAAGATGATGAATGTTCCGCTCGGCCGCGTGCGTGTGCCGCCTGGGCCCCCCCCCCCCCCCCCAGCCCCGCTTTTTGGGTGGTGATCGAACCACAGTGGCAACCTCAGCTCCACCCATAAATTAGTACACCGAGCCTTTGCTATCCCAAAAGATGCCGAGATGTGACTTTTACATGAAGGCCCGACGCATCATTGGGTTTTAAACCTCCGCCTGTAATCGTGCGATCGGTGAACTGGACTGCTTATTGCCAGGGATACATTCCAGAAGCACCCACAACAGGTGAAAAGTTGGGAGTTGCATAAGTTGTTTTCAATGCAACAATAAGTAGCATCACCAAGAGTTTTATCTTCTTCGGAATGGTTTACGATCCTTCCGTGGCGTTTCGTCTTACCGCCAGAAGCCTTTGAAGTTGACGAATGCTTGGGAGCAATCAGGGGCTTAAAACTAAACTCAAAGCGTGCTGTCGTCGAGAATGTGGGATGTTACCTGCAGCCGATCAGAGGCCAAAAGAAAGGGGTTCATTGCAGCAGGATGGTCATGAGATTCCCGCAACTCCCACTTTTTGTTCAGGTTAACAGTCGCGGACTACAAACGACACGCCATCCAACGGGAGGTTGTCTTTTTGGCGTTCGCGACAGCCACTAGAGATTGCCCTTCTAGTTGATGCGCTGTCCGCACTTCATCCCTGAGAATGTCGGTTTATGGGCAAGGTGTTTATGCATCAAGGTAACGGAGTCGTCATTGAGGCGGGGGGGGAGGATGAGCAACGATACCTCACTTCACTCCTCCTTGATGTGTCAGCTCACTCTCTCGCCGACTTGTCTTCTACAGCCCGCATGCGGCCTCGTCTCCGCCAGGTGGAACGCTATTAGGATAGCAGACCCTTATCTCGGTTGTTCTTTCCACCATGTCATCAACGCTATGAGAGCGAGAAACACTTCGGCTTGCTAATTCGTTTCGAAAAAAGGAGAGGAACATGACGGTCAACAACGGACAGCAACGGAAGACATTGGGCATTCAAACTACTCTCAGCGTGTGGCTATTTATTCAAAGAAGAGGATGCGCGGAGGTCACCGTTGAACGTCGACCGAGCAACAAACTGCAGTTTGAATAAATGATCACAATCATGTCATGGAAAAGGTTCGAGACAATTAATTGTCTCGACTATTTCATGTAACTTTCTGAGCAACAGTGTTATTAGAAATGGCGATTACAAGACAGTACCCTGATTAAATCTGCCTCATTAAATGTTACATTTGATGGCTAACTAGTATGTCAAGTATAAGTTTGATGAACATTTGGGGGTTAAAGCTGCGGCCATAGCAACGACTCCAGCGGCAGAAAGCCGAGACCGGTTCAACGAAATGGCAGATGTTTTGTCCATTTATCGATCCCGCACCATTTCTATGAAAGCAAACTCTATTTTCTGAGTGGAAATAGAATTGCATGACAAAGGCAAATAGGATGTGTCAACAATTGCATTCCGCGACTTTCGATTAGTGCGCCGCTGCCGCTGTTGTCAGCATGCTGCATCTACTCGGCAATGGAATCGTCAGTTGTGATCTTTTATCAGTGCGGGTG
Source organism: Hippocampus comes (assembly GCF_001891065.2). Lineage (NCBI taxonomy): Eukaryota > Metazoa > Chordata > Actinopteri > Syngnathiformes > Syngnathidae > Hippocampus > Hippocampus comes. The sequence continues at coordinate 727,450 of NW_017806854.1, read as the reverse complement.
CCAAGCAGTGTGTGCGCGCGCGCATGTGTGTGACACACTTTCATCGGGTGTCATTTAAGTGTATCCCCCCCGCCCCCTGCATGAAGCAAACAAACTTGCTCAGCCTCGGGGGTTTATAATGTCATCAACGCAAACAACACAGGCACCCTCTGATCGGCTGCAGATTTCCCACAGCGCCACTTTGCTTTATTCTAAATAGAATTATATTTAATTAAAAAAGGTAGTCTGTGTGAATATAAAATGTAGGCAGGGAGGAATTCAATTCAGCGTGACGTGGGAATATAGGCCACGCTGGGCTGACGCGCCAACTCTTCTATTCACTATTCAACGGTTCCTACCTCATACGTACGTTGTTGAAGTTCAGCTGCAAGGCGGCCTGGTGCGGCTGCTCGCGCTGAATAAATGTTTACATCTACGGGTCCGATAGTCAAGATGTCAAATGACCTGTCAAATATCATAGCGATGAATAAAATATGCAGTCGGTGACTAACGGCGGCGAAGTGAGAAATGATCTTAGCCCTTGTTAAGGGGACTCTTTCAATGGGATGAAAAATCTTCTGGTGTCGGGCAAAAATGTTTTGTTTTTGGAAATTTCAGTGTTGTGATTGCAATGTTAATGGTGAATCAAATTTTGAATGACAAAAAAAGAAAACTGTCTGTAGAACATGGGCAAAAATGTTTTGTTTTTGGAAATTTCAGTGTTGTTATTGCAATGTTAATGGGGAATAAAATTCTGAATGACAAATAAAAAAAAAAATGTCTTTAGAACATGAGTGTGTAGACTTTTTATATCCACTTTTGAGTGCATCTAGCATCGAACTGAACTGATTCCAATATGCCAAAATCAGATTCCATGTGCATTTTTTCTTCTCTTTACCCAGCCATGAGATAGCTCAACTTGAGAACAAAAAGATTGGAATTGTGTCATTTCAATCCAGCCTAGGACAGAGTCATGTCATGGAGCCCCACTGATCGTTGTGCATACGGTCGCTTTCAAGATCTTTCAATCAATTCAAGTTTCAAAATCACACGTGGAGAGTTCGATTTATGGCAGCGTTTGCTTTATTTCATGAATCATCATGGCAGTGGCGTCCTCTCATCCCACAAATTGGCACACTGTAAACAGTGGCGTCTCCCCTCGTGGACCTCATCCTGTTATTTATGTCACAGCAGCAGAGGAGCCCGGCCGGGCGGGCTTGAGGCCGCGGCAGCTGCTGCCACTCCAGTGATGTCAACGTAAATTTGACACTGCTCTGAAGTGATCGCTTGGCAAAACATGACAACACGCCACCGAGGTGATCATTTAGCACCAACGTGTTGCCAAAATAAGAAAAGGGAAAAAAAAAATCACACTCACATTTGAGACCCTGGTAGGCCAAAGCATGTGACACTTGCAGCCAGCTGTTGGCTAAGACCCCCCGGATCAAAGTCTCACAGCCCTCTTAGCCCGAACGGGAAACTGAGGGGGATTAAATGCAAGCGTTTTTTCTTTTTCTTTTCCTGCGTTGTTTTTAGCATGAAAACAACCACAACACAAGCAAAGACTCTCACACATCTCACAGATCGGGCACACAAAGTTTGCATCGCGCAGTTTTTGTCACCTCCCTGCCGCTTGATTGACACTTTGTCGCTGAAGTCGTACAATTCCAGATTACGAATAATAAACTCCGAATTTGACACCGATGCACGCGAACAACACGAGATTATGTGTATTGTGACGGCAGAGTGTTGTTGCTTTGAGGTTGGTTTTTTTTTTTTTTTTTTTGTTCTCACTTTTTACTTCTCTTAACTCCTCTTGTAGAGGTTGTTCCTCCTTCCGGATTATGATTTACAAGCGAAAAAAAAAAAACTTCAAAGAAAAACCAAAATACGAGTACAGTCAATCCTTTGATGCTAGACTTTGGAGGTGCGCACGACGCCGACAGTCAAAATAAAGGAATGTCTCACTTTCTGGAACTGTCAGCTGAACTGCTGAATCTCCCAAAATAAAGGAAAGAAAAAGAAAGAGCACTCTGGCCATTAATAAGCCCCCCCCCCCTCGGGTATTTGTAGCAAGAAAACCCACACATTGAAGTATCACTTCACAGCCCATTGTCAAAATGTCACAGTAAACACCTGCTGGCATTGCAGATGAAACGATGTGTTACCGCTGCTTGAGTCATGTCAAACTTTCTTTAGCCCCTTCACACAAGGACATTTGGTGTGAATTCGTTTGGGCAAACTTTGGTTTTATTCTATAGAATTTATGCATTGTTTTAATCAAGAAAAAAAAAATAACAACAACAAGACAGTTGTCGGATACCGGGAGATGATGAAGAGTGAGATCTGGAAGAGACACGGACGGGCTTGCTCGTGGGGAGTGACGTGAAATCAAGTCATTTTTGATGAGATGTTATTTGATTGGCGATTGATATCGGAGCTTCCTTAATTGGTCTGTGAAAGCGATTGCTCCAAAGCTGTCACCGCGTCAGACGTACGATGGCATGTGCACGCTTTCTCGATGACCTTCTTCAGAATGATGGCCTGCTCTCCAAAATGATCTCATAAAGAAGATCAAGGCGCACTGATGATGGGGAGACGGAGGTGGCGTGGCTACTCGCTTAGCATAATTTATCCTGCGCAACATCAACTCAACTAAAAAATCGACAGCAAAGAACGTTCGGAAAAAGTAAATGTCATCGGACAAGTAACAAAGAATGAGCCAAACATCCTTAATGCTAGTGTCGGTGTTGTTTTTTTTTTTAATGTATATATTTCGAGCAACCACATCGATTGTTGTTGAGTCCGAATCTAATCCCATTCAACATAAATGTCAAGTTCAGTCACAGGTGAAATGTCAGCGTTGCCGCCACGTCGTCCGAGAGTCTCGACAGATGTGTCCAGCTTCCCCCACCCCGCCAAATGTATTGATTTTCCTCCAGACCAATTACCGCCACGTCAGAAATCTCACTCACAAGTTGCGCGCAGCAGAGGGATTCTCTGACTTTAATCACATATCAATGCCGGACCCTTGGAGCAATCTCTACTGTTTATCCCCGGCTCCGACCCTTTGCCCACTGTGTATTGATTGCTACGCGGCGTTAGCGCTGTTCTGCGATCTGTCGCAATCTCTGCGCGTTCACCGGGAAGGCGGAGAAAAAAAAAAAAAAAAGCCAGCTCGGTCATAGGAAATGGAAAACGGGGAGCGAGGAGTGATGATTTCCTTATGAAACTGCTATTGATTTTGTGACATGCTGATGCAATCTCTTTCCGCATCAGGAGCCAGTGAGCGAATTATCAGGTTTTGAGAGAGTCACATTGCTGTAGAAATGGGGAATGATTCTGATAATGCGAGCCAGGACCATGTGTTGAATTCCCAGCTACTTCAATTTGGTCATTTACTGGCGCCATTTTTTTTAGTTAGGATGTTTTTTTTTTTAAATGTCTTTTTTTCCTCCTACAAATGTCATGTCATTTGGAAACGATATGCCTCAGAACACAAGTTCAAACCACCATTGCACTTGATGGCAGCAAATCTCACGAGACATCAGCCCTTTTGCGAAAACAGTTTGCAAAAAAAAAAAAAAAAGCGGAAACCAATCTTCTGCAGAGAAAGCCAGACTTGCCATTGGAACCGGCAGGGCGCTCTTTGCCCTCTCCAACAGGCTACCTTCAGCAAAACAAGAACTCGGGCGCATCCGTTTGCTAGAATTCTTGACCCTTGTGGTATTCCAACGAAATGATATCCCCGACATGTTGTGAAAACGATATTAAATTGTGCAAAAAAAAAAAAAAATGCATCATACATCTGCTTAAAAGGAAATAAAAGCACACTTCCAGTCTATAGCATCCCACTCAACCGCTACATTTTGTCTCTGTAAGATTCGAAAGAAAAGCAGCCGTATGCATCCCCCGCCACACCAACGGGATTTTCAAAAGCTAAATCCACTTAACTAACTTTTGAATTACGCTTGCTCAAAACTGCATCGAATAAATTAACAGGAAATTAGGTCAGCTCCCCGCATTAACCTAGGTTACTTTTAGGGGACAAGTCTGTTTTTGAAAAAAGAAAAAAAAAAAATCACACGGGTTGTTTTTTTTCTGTATGTTTTGTATGCCTGCTGTGCGCCGCAGGATTAAAGGCTCTTCAAAAAAAAAAAAAGAAGAAGAAGAAGAAATACTGCACCATTGACATTAGCGAGCGCAGCAGACATCTTATGCTCAGCAGTTAAAGGTGTGATTTGTACCTCAGAGCGCAAGCTAGCTCAGATCCTGCTGAAACGACTAATTTGTACCTCGAGAAATAAAAAGTCACTGTAGCATGAAGGAGCGGCGGTGGCGGCGGCGGCGGCGGCAGTGGCGGCTCTGAATGTGTGAGCCTCTCACCCGATTGGAGAATCCTGATGGGAATTTTGTGCTCATTGTTCTTGGGACTGTGATTGAGCAGCCCGAGGTTACATAACGTTCTGAATATTTGTGCCCTCTCGTGAAGCTACATCAGCCACGTCATGCAGTTTGAAATGACACTACTACTAATATAGGGCTACTTTAATTAACATATTGTAAACTCGTAAATAGAGAGAGGAATTGGGGGGGCGTCCAATCAGATTTCAGCCTCTATTGTGTGTGCGTGTGCGCGCTTGTGTGTGTCTGCGGCGCAAGCCTTCTGATCCTCATCCATATGCCTATTTGTCTGTAACAGTAAGTTTCATTTGCACGAATGTGCTCACACACACACGCACACACACACACACACACACACACACACACACACACGCACACGCACACACGCACAGTGCCATTGTCACCCACACGCACCTCCACGGAGCTGAGCAGCTGGGAGAAGACAAGACGAGGTTCCCATGTCAATCTTCCACCTCATCCAAACTCAAACCATCTCAGACCAGCCCACATCGACCTTGCCAGAATCAGCGACCATCCAAATGAAACACACACATGCCCATCATCAACGTTTCTGAGCCACAGATGGCAGAGAGAGAGGGCGACACGGCTTCCCGAGGTCAGGCGCTTGAGTACCCTGCAGCAGCATCTCTTGAGCCAAATTTCATTGTCCTCCCACCTGACATGACACTAATTCATCACTCAAAGGCAGCGGCGGCTCTTTTCAGCCCTTTAGATGCAGATGTTGCATCGGTCTCAGCGTGTGTGAAGGTTTGCCTCCCGGATGGAGGTTGCAATGCCATCTTTTTTTTTTTCTCCCCCAAGCACTCTAACCTCACTTCCCCTCTTTCCTTTTTGTTTTTATCAACATGATAATACGGTTGAACACTTAAAGGTCAAACAGAATCCGTCCTGAAAAACAGATGGATGGGTTGCTACCACAATGAAGAGTGACTTTAGCGCATCTGAGTGAACGCCGTCTATTCCGGTTTAGGTACAGCGCCCGAGACAAACACATTTCTCGCATAATCCCGCCTCCTGTGAGTGTCTCCAAGCAGGTATCCTGTGCGGTCCCTCGTTAGAAATAATCTCGAACAACAGATGGGTCATTTTCCGCAAGCCTGCCAGAATGTGCAGCGCCGCTCTGCAGGTGTACCGCGGCGGAGGAAACACAACCCACGCCAAGTTCCCGGTCCAACTCTCACGGCTGTGGCCGCCAATTCGGTCTTAAGTGCGCACGTTGACTCATGAGTACGGCCAACCTTTACCGGTAACAAGACAACGGCATTTGGCTGCAGATTTTGCGAAAAAATTCAAACAACCCACAGGACAGCTCACCACTTCATATTCTCAGGATAAGCGTCACTGATACGGAAGCGGTTACCAACCAGTGGAGAAATCAGAAGCCACCTTAATTGTAAAAGGTTGCCGTACTTGGATGTCAGTCGAGCATTTCCATCCAGACACTCGAGCCAGATAATTGGTCATCTCTGGGACATTGTGTGTGATGTTTGCGCGCACACACGCCAGCGCTTCCCACCCCTGATGTACATTGCACACAGTGGGCAGAAACGCCAATCAAAATCCAATCATGCATCCAGTTTGTGTCCAACACAATGGTGACAAGAATAGAGGGCCGAATGTTTTGAGGCCCAGTCGAGCATGACCCTGAAGAGCAGCAGCCTTGTTAAGAACTCGAGCAACTCTGTGCCTCCCGCTAATGGATGGGTAAATTTAGAAATAGATTTAAAAAGAGAAGAGCCGGGGAAGAGACCGTTTCCGCCGGCGCAGTCTTCTTTTACAGCGAAGGATTGTAAAGAGCTTTCCTTGGTATGCTAGAAGGGGTTTTAAAAAGAACAACCCGCCCAAAGTGGTTTCATCCGGAACAAAAAGAAGAGACTTTTCTCCGATGCTACTGTCTGGTGTGTTGTCATAGGAACAATACCTGCTCTGGATTTTTTTTTTTTTTTTTGTAAGTCCGACAACACTTTGCAAAATAGAGTGGAAATATGATCGGATGAAAATGACTGACGACGAAAAGGACCTGTGGGGAATGACATCACCGTAAATGATCCTCATCCTAATGCACCATCTGCTGTAATGGCTTTTGGACGGGGCCGTGACCGAGCCCCTGGCCGGAATGATTTATTCACTTATTTGACAGTGGCTCCCTTTATGGATTTATGACCAAATCAAAGTTTACCGTTACACTATTCAGAAGTCATTAGTTCCCGCCTGCTAGTTAGCCACCCGTAGCTCATTTAGGCTGAAAACAAAACCGCTTATCCTGATCCAAGGCAATCAGAATCCTGGATGGCCGCAGCTCTCAAACTTGACTCTGCTTGCCGAGACGACAAACAAATTCTGCTCCCCTGCTCTAAAATGTATAGCTCATGCGGGAAAATTTGTCAGAACCGAGACTCACTCCAAATCTAATGCATAACCAACAAGCATTGCCGTAAGCAATAAACGCGTCGGTGCAAGGTTGAATAGCATTTGGCCTATAAAGAATGATTTGGTGGAACGGTGTCATATTTTTCCTCATGTACACAATGTATATTGTTGTGACCGCAGTGATTCATGAATAGATGTCAATTCGTACCTCCTTTAAAACCATCCCATTGATCTGATCCCATGTCTGCTTTTCACCCTCCCCCGCGCATTTGAAAATGTGTTGAGGTTATTTGCTTCACTTGTCACTGATCAGAATGTTGTGGCTGGTTGCAGTCTTTGTTTTGTCCCTTTGCTAAGCTAAGTATCTCAATAATGACTCAACTTCTATGACTTGTACAAAATCCGACTGGAACGGGCATGAAGGCTGTCGCGGAAGTGGATGCTGAGTCATTTGAGACCATTTCATGCCTTATTGTTACCTCCGCAAAGAGACGCCCGTTTTCAATCTGTGTAAAAAGCTAAGCTAAATAGCTAGTGGCTACCAACAAAACCTGTTTAACGCACTGTCAGTCATCTCCGCTGTCTCCCCTCAACAGTTTATGACTGCATTCCTTTCCATTTTCTACAATCCTAACTTTGGGGGAAGTCGGCTTTTGGAGATAAAGGAGATGGTTTGTCCAGTTGGGAGAATTTTTCCTTCCCAGCTTCAACATCCCTCATACTGCAGAGGAGGTGCAATGGGTCTATGGAGGCTTTTGGAGCTCCCAGGTGAGTTTTGTTCTGCACCTGAATGAGGCGAAGCGAGACATTGCTTGGGAAACAGCAGGTGTGTTTTGTTAATCAATCCATGCTAAGTGCAAATTTGGTCGCGCTGAATTTTTTTCCTCTTGAAAAGGCAATCCCACCCCTGGTGAGCCTCTTACAAATGCCAGAATATGTTTAAAAAAAAAGGGTAAACAGGACATTTATTCAATTCGATTCCAGTGAAGCGTTCCAGCATTATTGTTCTGGTTTCAGCGGCAGCCTCGTGTCTGCCATAAGACATTCAAGCACAAAGAGAGCCACAGCCATGCAAACGCGATTTTTACACCCCGAGACAAAATGAGATTATTTTTCTGTATTTATTTAGGTTTGCCATTGAGAAGATTCCAGGAAAGTGTTCATGTTGTGTCTCGGCTGTGCTAAAGCTCATATCACACTTTGGTGCATCCTGGGAAAAGAAAAAAAAAAAGTTCAGGGAAAAGAACGAGACCATATTCTAAGAAGGCAATTGCTTGGTGTCACCTGCAGGGAATGCAGAAACTCGCTTCGGCCTGGCCTCACTCATTATTCACATCATTTATTCTCGCCTCTTTTGTGGTGCATCTCCGTGAGAAATGAATTATCCGCCACGCTGTAAAAATAAACAAACTTTCAGGGCATTTCTAAATAGCCACTTTTACTTGTGGTGTAGGAGTGTCCTTTTTGGGGGGGGGGGGGGGGGGGGGGGGGGGGGAGTACGGTGATGGAGAATGAGCAGCTGCAGACAGCATCCCATCATCAACTCATTCACTTCATGTCCCTCACGGTGAGCGTACAGTACTTTGCTCAGGTCCGATGTAAAACTCAGACACCGTAAATATCTTTTCAGCAGTGACTCACCGACCACATCAATCTCTATTACTTTTTAAGTTGACAGAGTTACCGTTTGTTGAGTCCTGATCAAAAGCTGAACATGTCACGGGCTCGCTTGAGCGTAGTGCACCCACTGTAGTCGTTAATTTCCCATACTACTCCTGTGAGGCTTCAAATTGCAGCAATTGGATTTTAATCTGTGTACCACTGATTAGTCATTTGGCTCCCCAGCCACAGTGTAATTTGTTCCACAACAGAGAGCGAAACAGTCACGTGTGCAAACGCACACGCACCAGCACGGCGTGCACACAGTTCACGAGACACGCGAATACACGCGCGCGCGCGCGCACACACCGGTGCGCGTGCACGCCGAGGGAGGAAAGAAGAGAAAGACTGTGGGCAAAGACCCGGGAGCGGGGAGGAAAACAACATACTTAAGTATCTTAGCGCCATCTCATGGCAACAGAAGGCACATCACACTCTTCAAATGTCAGTGTATAAAGACCAAGAGGATGGCCAAGGTCATTCAGTGGACTGCCCGTAAGAAGCGTGTGGGCTTCCTTCAACCAAAATGTTGATAAGTGATAAGTGCAAACAGTGCAAAAAATTATAAAAAAAAAAAAAAAAAAAAAAAAAGCATGCAATATAAACGCGACCGCCTCATGCGGTTCTGTGCAGTCAGCGCTTTGTGGGCTTCCAAGTCATGATAGCGGGCTGAGTCTGACCAGAAAGTCCCGTCTAAAAAAAAAAAAAAAAAAAAAAAACAAAAACAAAGTAAGGCAACATTTGAGCAAGAGAGAAAGCTGTCATGTTGCGGCTGGTCTGTGTACTGTGTCATTTTGACCAGTAGAGGGCGACAAAAACCTTTGCGCAGTGCGCTGTTCAGTCTCAGTTGCCCTCGTAACTCTTGCACAAATTGAATACAATGATATTATACATGTGAAGAGACGCTATTTTTTTTCATTATTAGCATTAATGGGCAAAAGAAAGACAGGCATCCTTTTGTCACTCTGTTGGTAAGAAAATGGTTATTCTCTTCTCGATACAGAGACAGGGAGAAGAATGGAAGAATAGCCAAGCAATTACAGTATGTTGTTGAACAGTGTGACTTGTAATATTAAACGTAAAGACTGTCGTGAGTATGGCAAAGTAGCAATCAATATGAGTTCCCCACACGGCTATGTGGCCTCTCAGAGCATCTCACCCAAAGTAGGCTGGCAAAAGCTCCAGTTTACGACACTAATGGGACAAGCGATATCGGAAATGAGCTTGAACATTATGCAAATTCCATAGGTTACCGTGCATAATAATATTTGAAGCGTGAAGGTTCTGAATTGTTCTTGCCACAAAAACAGAATAACAATGTGTCTGCTATCATTTCAGATGGAGGCCTACCGTAGCAGGAGAAGTGATATTGTCGGTAAACAGGAGGCGCTCATTATTTAACATTGTTAAAAATAAATACATTTTTAAAAAATCATATGGAGACTTTTGTTGCTAAATGCAAAAAAACACATTCATTAAAATGCTATGCCCCTGATTCAATGTCAAATGCTCATGTTTCATCAAAACCTGGAGAGAGGTATCGAAGGTGTCACATTTGACTTTACAAGCGTGACCTTTCTTTGTACAAACATCATAGCGTTTGTTCAAACACACACGCACACACACACGCACCTTTCAGAAATAGAAAATGTGACCTTTTTGCTATGGCTAAGTGACATTTAAACACCGCAGCGCGTCGTGAAGAAAACAAACACAAAAATCAGGCAAATATTGTTGAACATATGCCATAAGGAGATAAGCGCAAAAAAAAAAAAAACATACTGGCTGGTTGGCATTGGCTGTTGTCGCTAACTAGCATATTTTGATACAAAAGTGACACAGAGTGAACTTATTTTGCTGCCTGCCAAGTGTTGTTTTCAGTCACCTCTTCTCTGCAAGTTCTTGTGTGCAACAAAATCCAATATGTCCTCATCACAGCAGGAGCAGCGGTCTTCAAGAAGACTGCAAACCGAAATGACCGCAAACACCTTTCAACAACAGCAAAGAGCCTCATTGTGACTTGCGAAAGACCGTCTGTCCCTGATGTCAGGCTCAATACAGCCAATATAATCACATTTCAAAACTTCTCCTATTTGATGGACGTATCAGTCCTCCTTCTGGATTTGCCATTGGTCTTATTTGACATCAAATGATTGAAACGAATCGGCGTGTGCAATCACATCCTTGGTCTTCAAGTCAAAGAATGTTTTGTAATGGTCTTGATATGATGTGTGTGCTGCTACTAATGTTCTCTGTGTTGCTGTAAAACTGGATTTCCCCCCCACTGCTGGAGCAATACAAGCTAATCCTTATATCCAATAGAATATTCGATCTGTCTTGGGAAAACTAAGAAAGGCCCACTTATATGCATTGTTGCTTGGCAACATGGTGCATACATGGTGTATAACTATGCTTTTTTTTTTTTAACATGCTTACAGTATTGGACGCACATCCACAAATATACATCCAGAGGGTTAGGGTTATCCTAGCATACCCTCACCCTAACCCCGAGGCCTTTAAAGCAGAATACAAGTATTGCCCCCACAGCCAATGATATCTTTTCTCCAACCAAAGCTCGATGTTCATTTGGCCCACCATTAAAACGAGCAAATGTAAAAATCTGCCAGCGTGGCACCATTGTGGGATAGATTTGACATTGACTGCAGTTGAGGTTTGGCAAATTGGGAAGGAACATCGAAAAATAACAAATGGTCTTGAAGATTGCAATCACGCACGCAGACATTTCTATCAGTAATAAGTGCTGTTTTATGTCCTTCAGTAGCCGCGCGCGGCCGACTCGCTTCTCCAGCCCAAGAGTCATTTATGTCTGGAGCTAAGCTCTTTCCCATCATAATCACTTGTCATCTTGTTTAATCCACTTTTTATTCTTCCCCTCATCTGTTTTATTGCTTTTCAGCTCCCTGCTCCGTTCTATCCCTCGCTTGCTCTCGACTTACCATCGCCGAGGTGAAATTTCGTGAAAACTAAAGAACGTGCAGCCACCCACACAATATCCAAGTCAGTGTAGATTTCTCATTATTGGAGAGTTTGTGAATATTGCCTGCTGGTGACCCTGACCTTATCATGAAACCTGCTCACAGCTGTATGACAGGATGATCACCATGGCAACCCTGAAAAAGCCTAGAGTTTGAATTGAATCTCTTCTTACTTTGCCACCCCCCCCCCTCCCCACCCGTTGCCCTGGGTTGCCAGGAAACAGGTCCTCCTTAAAGTCATGCGGGGGTGGGTGGTCGACAAGTGTTGATATGGAGGCTGTCCGCCTTATACTGTACATTCAGTTTAGTTTGATATCATGAATATGTTGTAGCCATTTTCAGCGTGATTGCATCAAAAACGGAAAGTTATGATGCAATATGTTACGATCCACGGCTTATTAGTGGATGAGGAAAACACTGATTTGGACACTGCTGTTTTACATGACGTTGAAAATATTAAAATAAAAAATTAACTTGACTGTTCATAATCGCACGCCATTCATTCACGTGTACTTTGCTTGATAAAATGATGGTGGCACGCCGACAGTGGACTAAACAGCAGTCCAAAATAAATCCATATACCGAATATTATCTACTGCTCTTTCCCCTGCTTCCTACTTGAGCGCGTTAATGATGAGTGCATCAATCACACTTGGGCCATAAGATGCGACTCACGTGACAGAATATACGTAAAAGCGTGCACACAAACAACGTCACAACAGCAGTGATGACGCACAACCAATACTCATAAGTCACCAAAATAACAATTAAGTGCTCCCCACTGAGTTTACTGGCGTGTCAATAGAGAGACCGAAACAGAATGAATGGACATGGGGATGGTGGTGGGTTGTTGCTGGACCAGCGTGTTTGATTTTAAAATGCTTTTACAATGGAGTGGCCTGACAAAATGGCACAATCCAGTTTTTCAGATCCATGCTATTATTATTTTGCTCCAATTATAGATATAATTGAGTGAGAGAGAGAGAGAGAGAGAGAGAGAGAATTTTTATTTATTTATCACATAGGTACATGAGCATGCTGCGTGCTCGAGGGCCCATATATTATGCATTAGCAACATATGAAAAGGTTCCACTTGAAGGCGACAGCACTATGAAGGCATGACATGGTTCTCTTCAAATGCTTCCAGCTTTTCACCGAGGCATTCAATTCATGGTCATCTAAATTCTGTCTGACTTTTTCCGTATGTCAGGATTGTGCAGTACCTTGTCTTAGTCATATGACGAGCGCAACCACTTTTGTACTTTCCATTAAATATTCGTCACCACACCATAAAATGTACAAGAAACGTGTGGCGATTTGTACATAACTGTGCTGTTGTTAATTCTATTCATTGCGCACTATTGCTGTAGTATGGATAACTGTGAACATTTGAGTTGAGAATGAGGTCAAATTGCCGTGCTCTTTTTCATCTCTCCTCGTGTTTCGTTGTCAGATTCTTTTTTAAAAAAAAAAAAAAGGAGGCCGCTCAGAGAAAAAAGTGCCGTTTTATAAGCGCTTCTCGACTGGAAACCTGTTCATGTTTGTAAACACTACTTTCTAACCTAGTTCACGGTTACTATGGTTACCCAGGCTGAGCGGAGTGTCCTTCTATGAGCCGGTAAGAAGCACCTCAAACATGTCAGAATGCAAATGGAGTTTGGCGATTGTACGCACAGGTCACGATCAATGCAGCACAAGAAGTGGGTATGACACCGCAAGTCATTCGTATGCCTGGATGTGTACATACAGGCCGCTTTCAACAATTCCATCCATCCATTGTTTTAGCCACTTATGTTCAGACTCAATCGGCACTGGAGCACTTTCACAGCCGACGGCGAAGTCATTCGTATGCCTGGATGTGTACATACAGGCCTCCTTCCATCCATCCATTGTTTTAGCCACTTATGGTCAGACTCAATCGGCACTGGAGCACTTTCACAGCTGATGGCAGACAAAAGGCAAGGCTACACTCCGTGGACAGTTCTCCGCTCACTTCCAAGGCACAAACAAAGAAAAACATCCAATCGCGTTCACATTCACGTCATCACCGAGTGACATTTCGTCAAAGCTGCCTGAACGCGCTAATGAACCACGACACCATCAAAATACGTTGTGAAAACAAATTTGCACTTGGAGTCAACACCAGCAAGCAAACAGGTCATCATGAGGTCATCCATTGTCAAACTTTGTAGTAAAGACACCCGTACAAGGATTTCCCTGAATGAAGGGTTAAGGCAAGAGAAGGCCAGGTCGCTTTATCTTTCCAGCTCATTTCTCCAAAATTCTGCTACGAATTCAAATGAACTACGAATACAAATAAATATACGCCGATTGAGATGATGGTCAACATCTCATTCTTGCATAATGTATTGCCATGGCAACAGAAGGGTATTGTTACAGAATAGATACCATTAGTTATTCATGTATGGATATATTTGGCTTTGTATAATTCATTTTCGCACGGCGGTTCAGGGTTTGCGCCGATTTAAAAAACTAAGTTCAAGTATATTTTGATATTTTCAAAAGCAGTGATATGGGTGGGTTCCACATAGGTAGCTAAATGCATGTCGGACTTTGGAAATTAAGCATGGACAGTCGCTACTCTCGGGAACCCGTTCACACAGATGGTGTCAAGTCTTTGAATGGCTTTGGTGCAACGGAGCTCCTGCTGAGACTCGGAGTAATTAGCGCAACTTCGGCGCAGAAGGAGAATTCATTGGAGAATTATGAAGCATCGAGCACACCGTTCACTGGGAGAAAAACAACTTCCGATGTTGGTAAATGTCAGGAAGTTACATCATCAGTTATTAAAACATGCGCCGATAATGTCAACATATGCATGTCAAATCTCTCAATCATAAGACACCCGGGAACTGTTTTTAAAGAAGTGTGATGAGATCTCATTTTGCCAAACCCGAAATGTGATCAAAATAGGGCCTTTTGTCTTCCCTGGTTTTTAACAGGAATCATTTACGATGATCTGTCTTTCCTTTTTTGACATTTGGTGACATCGTCCCCTGGATGGTAAGAGCGCAAATCCCCCACCAGGGCTTGAAAATGTCATGTTGTCACTTTGTAAACATACCGTATGCTGTATTCTTAGATTCCTCACATTTTGCATCAGCTCGGTTCTCGACGGTTATAACTCGGTTCTCGACGAATCCCATTCATTTGCAACATGTAACAAAGTTCTGTACCACTCCCCGTTTTGTGGCTTTTAACATAAGGTGAAGTGTCCGATACTTAAACATACAAAAGCCCATTCGAATTCAAGGTGGGACATTGCGTAAAATGGAAATAAAAACAGAATACACAATATAGTAGCAAATCCTTTTAAAACTATATTCCCCTGAATGCAATACAGAGACGGGATATTTTACGTTCAACTAATAATTTTAGAAATAATTTTGCTCTTTGGTCACATCCGTGTCTTCCAAAAACAAATTGAAATGCGCGTTAAACGGTGGCAGGTCCTTGGGTCAGTCAGTACTTTGAAGGAGGCGGGGGGGAAAAAGTAAGTGCCACAGAGGTCTGCCAAAAATAGCACTATGAGGAGAATACGAATTATACCACATTGTGCAATTTAATCACGGTTGTGCATTCCCAAGAAAATATTTGTCAGTGGTGTTGCCGCGCGTAAAACGCGCGCTCCGGGTAGGTGGAGTTTGGGGGGGGCACCATTTGTGGAGAGGCAGGACACGACACATCCACAGGTCGTTGCGCGCTTCTCCGAGCTACAAGACGCGCCAGATGTGGCAAATGCAAGAAGCAGCTTTCGAGGACGCTTTGGGCTTCTCTTCCGCGCGCGTCTTTCATTGACGGGGGAGCGCGCGTCCCGTTTGAGAGCATCATGACCGAAGCCCCTCACCTCCGCTGCACGGCGAGGACGACGACGGCAACATAATGGCCATTAGGAGCGCTTGCTGCTGCGGTCCAATTAACGAAGATAATGCGAGATTCCTGCTGCTGGCCTTGTTTATCGTCCTCTATATGCTGTGCGGAGCGGCCGTTTTCTCCGCCCTGGAGCAGCCCAAGGAGCGGGAGGCCAAGGAGCGATGGGCGCAGAGGTTCGAGCTCTTCAGGCAGACTTACAATCTGAGTAAGAAGGAGCTCAACGGTTTCCTCGAGAACTACGAGGAAGCCAACGCGGCGGGGATTCGAGTGGACAACATCAGACCACGATGGGACTTCACTGGGGCTTTCTACTTTGTGGGAACTGTGGTTTCCACCATTGGAGAGTGCCAAATATACAATTTCCCCCCCCCCCCCCAAAAAAAAAATATATAACAGTTATTTAAATACAAAAAAATATAATAAATCACTGCATCACTGATCATGTGTCCTGTCCCTGCAGCTGGAGGTTTAAGAGATGTGAAGTTACAAAATGTCAGCCAGAAACACCAACTGACATTTCCATCTTTGTTAATGTATTTATTTGTTTGTTTTGGGGTTTTTTGGGGGGAGCTGGGGGGATTTCTCCCTTTGCCACTGCACCTGTGTTTGATAATGCATGCATTTAAAGTCTAAATCTATGCTCCACGTCAACTACACTGGCCGCTGTTTCATCTGTCGAAAAGTCAGAGCCAAAGAGCTCTTCGTCACGTATCTCAAAGAGTGTCAGGACAAAGGTTACCGCATCAGGCGGGGGCGATCCCAGTTCAGTTCTTTTATTGCGCGGTAAAACTTGAGCACCACACTGGAGGCGAATGGAGGATGGAGTTGGCGCATGAGCTCCGGACATCAGGCAGTTTGAAAATCCTCAGCTTCGATACAAATCTACACGAAGCCCAAGAGTGTGCATAGATTGTTGTCGTGGAGCAGGGCCGTGGGACATTCTAACCCTTTACACGGAGAGTCGGTCGAGGCTGTCTTGGTCCCTCGGTAAGCGAGATTTGACAGTTCACAAAGAGATAATGCGGCTTACACCGGCTTAGTGTGAATTTTATATCGGATTTCCAAGTCGCTCTCATTAAGAGCAGCAGACAGGTACATGTGGAATAAGGAGAATATACATCATTCAAGATGTATAGGAATACAGTTCACTCACGCAAGCACAAAGGGGGGGGGGACATGTAAACTCCACGCAAGTAGCATGAGCTTTAGCCTGCAAAAATGGAAAAAAATGGGTGTGAGGAAAGATTTCTCACCAGGCATGTGCACCATAAATCTGTCACGCTTGTAAGAATGTTCTGCTAAGTGCTATTCCAACGTTGATCATCGTGTTTTGTAATGAATTCATCTCAACAGGTTGTGTGGTGAACTTTCTGGCACGTCACTTTTAATGACAGCATTGATGGATATTGAGGGCCATTTCAAGTGAAATTTCAAACGGGCACATTTTAATATGTAGCGTACATCATTTCCATGTTGTCTGTCATTTTTTTTCTCTCTCTCTCTCTGTCTCTCTTTTCAATCACACGGTGTGGTATTGCTTGTTCCAGAAAACTGAAGAGGGAATACAGATGTTGAATAATTCATTGATAGCAGTACTTTTGTTGTTTTTTTTTTTTTTGTCCAAGGCTTTGGGATGACCACACCGGCCACAATCGGAGGCAAAGTCTTCCTGATGTTCTACGGCCTTCTCGGATGCGCGGCCACCATCCTCTTCTTCAACCTCTTCCTGGAGCGGGTCATCACCGTTATCGCCGTCGTCCTCAAGTCCTGCCACGAGCACCGCCATAACAAGGGGGAGGCGGGCCCCCAAAACGGTCGGGGGATCCGCGCAAACTTAAGCGGGAAAGGGGAGGATCTGGCCGGCTGGAAGCCTTCGGTCTACTGCGTCATGTTCATCCTCGGAGCGGCCGCCATTTTGGTGTCTTGCTGCGCTTCGCTCATGTACTCCGCAGTCGAGGGCTGGGGCTACCTGGACTCGCTCTACTTCTGCTTCGTGGCCTTCAGCACCATTGGCTTTGGAGATATGGTGAGCAGTCAGCGGCTCGTCTACGAGGGCAACGCCACGGCAGCGTACCAGCTGGGAAACTTCTTGTTCATCCTGACGGGCGTCTGCTGCATCTACTCCCTCTTCAACGTCATCTCCATTGTCATCAAGCAGGTCCTCAACTGGCTGCTGAGGAGACTTGAAAACCCCTGCCGATGTTGTTACTCCAGAAAGGGTCGCCAGGCGCGCCGGCACCCCCGTCGCAACGTGGTCGCCCCGGGCCACTTGCGAGCCCGCGGCGAACCTTCCATAGAGACAGATGCCATCAATGAGAGCGAGACGGAAGCCGGGCGCAGGATGTCTGGAGAGATGATCTCCATGAGAGACTTTCTCGCGGCAAATAAGGTCAGAGCATCCGTTTTCCATTTAAAATCATCTTTTCACTCCTATCCCAGAGTCATTTGATTGGGCCTAATTAATTGGCTGGCGACCAGCCCAGGGTTTACCTCGCCTCTCGCCCAAAGTCAGCTGGAATAGGCTCCAGCTCACCTGCGGCTCCAATGAGGACAAGCGCTGCGGAAAATTGAAGGATGGGTGTATTTATTGGTAATTCCCAAGGTTCCAGTCCTGAATAACTGGCAAGGAATGATTGGATATGATTTCAGTGTATGACGTGTCCATGTTGCATCTACGTGTACATGATCTTTCGGGCCGAACCATGCCCTAAACTTTGCCAAAAGTCCGCCATCAATACGTTAGTCATTCCCAGTGCATTGCAAACAACCAAACTGAACCGCTTGGACACCGGCCTGCCAATGGACATATTTGACCTATTTTAAATATCTTTCCATGTTGCTATGAATTTAATGTTGAGACATATCTCCGAATAATGGCGCTCCCTCCTCATTGTGATGACCTCTGGGAGCAACTCTCGCGGGACCTCGGTGGTGCCATCTGTCTTTATATTTACATAAGTGACACTACTTCTCAGACGAGAGGAGCACGTGGCGCACGCCGCTGGCGGTCTAATCAGTCTCCTGATGATACCGTGTACTGAAAGAGAGACTATGGATTCATTTTCATCGGAATCATTTGAATAATAAAGCCCGAGTGACAAGAGGAAGACAACAATATGAAGTTAAAGCAAATGTGTTGTATAACGGCAACCAATTGTTACATCAGACGCTCTGAAAATACAGTAGAGGGTGTTTGAAGGTTAGGCTACAATGAACTTAACGTTCATATTTGTCGAATGTGGAAGAAAGCTGAGCTGTCAATGGAAAAGACTCGCGCAAGCACAGGAAGAACACGGAAACGCCACATAACTGTAGGAAGGCCAAAAAAATATCAACACAGAGACGTGTGTAGTGCCTTTTTCAGCGTTATTGCTCAAATGAAAAGATGGATACTTTCAGTTGTTGATGCTTTGTCTTGTTTTGGCTTGTTGAGCTTTAATTGTCATTTTTCATTGACCGTAAGCAATTTTCTTTTCTGGTTGAAAAGTTAAATACGCTTCTCGGTAGGGGAGCTAATGAGCAAAACAAGAAAATCATTGTTCACTTTTATTTTAATCGGTGCTCTCATAACGTTGGTGCTAGTTGGCCAATTTCGTACAGTGGAGGTGATTTGATTTTTCAGTCACCTAATTAGCCGCGGTGTTCAGATGTATTATTTATTTTTTTGTTTTTTTTGGGGGGGGGGGATACTGTACTCGGGTTTTTTTCGAGACTCTTTGTCCAACACCCAATATGGAGACAAGACACCTCCTGACTGTTGAGCAATCACGCTTCAGTATGATACAATTGCAATTATGGATATAAGGCTGCATGTAAAAACCAACCCCATTTTTTTTAACATATAATGAACCATTATTAGCGTTTCTTGAAGAATGTTTTGGGTTTATTAAAATAAAGAAAAAGCAAGTGTTTGGGGTGAGGGGATTCATCATGGGACCACTCAGAGCGTGTCTGGGGGCCGCATGGCTGGTATCCAATGTGCAATTACCATCTTGGTAATTACACAGCAGAAATCTGACGGAGAAAACAAGGTTTTTAACTAACCTAAAGTAGCCGACCAAGATTTGATGCACAGAGTTAAAGGAGAGTGCTTTTGGTAACCTAGCAACAATATGGCCCAATTAGTCCTCTGCGAATGAAGATGTGTGGGCTGCCAGTGCCGTTGGGCTCCAACTATGTGCCAAGTAGACTCGCTGTATTCTACACGTACTCCTGTGATCTCCAAAAAAGAAGAAGGGTTGGTGTATGTGAGTAGGAGGGAAGTCGAGTGTTGCTTCTGTACCTGTCAGCCACACTTTGCTGTGATCTTTGTTCACGCAAATTAAAAGAGGCATGAAACAAAAGCGGATTCAGAAAAAGAACGGCTGCCAACAAATTCCGTTTGCGACTCTTTCTCATCCGCTTTCTTTCAACGTCTGCTGCAGGTCAACTTGGCAATCATGCAGAAGCAGCTTTCCGAGATGGCGCTAGGACACCCGCGCCAACCCGGCTCCACTTCACATCACAACGGCTTCTCCGGAGGAGTGGGGGCCCTTGGCATCATGAACAACCGACTGGCGGAAACGAGCGCGGACAGATAGGGAGGAATCAAGTCGATCCAGTGCAGACGAAACAGCGTGAGGATGAAAATAAAAATAAAAAAACTCTGCTTCCTCGGAGAGTTGAATACTGTGTATTTCCCGTTCAAATGTCTAGACTCAAACAATATGAATGATGCATGATCCTTTGCTGGAATCTGGGCCATGTTCACTGTGTTGCCATGTTCGTCCCTTGAGGAATTCAGTTTTCATGGCGATATAGAAGCCCGCCATGTTCCCTTGCAACTCAGCTTTAAGAGTCTTATGCCATAGGTGACTGTGGCCGACTTCCACTGCGCTTAAGTACGTTACAGTACACGCACTGTACGGTATCTCATATCCATTGCTGGGTACACTGTGTCACAACGATGGGGCGGAAACTGGCTTCAATAAAGTGGCTTTTTTTGCTGGGTTCTGTCTTTTATTGATGAAAAATCAAGGCGTACACGTACTGCAAAAGAAGTGTGTGTGTGTGTGTGTGTGTGTGTGTGTGTGTGTGTGTGCGCGCGCGCGTGCGCCATGGTTATTATACTGAACGAAAACTGAAATTAGAAGAGCATTTTTGTTCATGAAAGAAAATGAAAATCCTTTTAAAAATGAAATAAAATAATAATAAAAAATAACTGAAATTATATCTGACACGTAAGCATAACTATAAATATAGCAAAAAATGTCCTTTGTTTTCATCTTTGTGAATTAATTTCATACATCAAATTTCGTGATTTTTTTTTATTCGTGCATTTATTTCAGTTTTGCTGTACATCCATCGCTGCAGAAGAAGGAAGGTCGAACATTTGTTCACATTTGTTAAACTTAGATTTTCTTTTTGAGAAACAGGTCCTGCTTTTTACTTCGGTTTGAGACAACGATGTTCTTCACCCTACTGGAATTATGGTGATTTACTCTACCTGCGTCTGGAAAAAAAAACGCTGCACATTAAGATCATTAATGTAATGACATAATTAGAGTAATGAGGGTGGACTGTTATTATTAGGGGCACAGTTATTAAATTAGCATCCCTATTGAAGAGATGAAAGAGAGCCTGGTGGGTCTCATAAGAGTACGAGAGGAGCAATAATCATTGAGTATAATGAAAGGGAACATTATTAACACGAGCAAGATCGCATCCAAAGCATAAAAAAGTTATTTCAGTACTTTTTGCACAACTTGCTGTTCTCTAGTGTGCGAGCTGATAGAAAAATTCAAAATATTATATGTTTTTATTGCCATTGAGATATATGTGTGTGTGTGTGTGTGTGTGTGTGTGTGTGTGTGTGTGTGTGTGTGTGTGTGTGCGCGCGTGTGTCGTTTTTTTATACAATATATAATCTATATTGTATAATTTCAAACAAAACTAAATTACTTAAAATTGGAAGAAAATGCAAGCTAAATTACCAGTAGACATTTGACGGTCATTTTTAATGAATGGTTCAATACATATAAGTAAAGGATATACTGGATAAGAAATACTGTAGGAAAAAAATGGCATATGTGGCATATAATAAACACATTCCAAACACAGGGTGGCGGTAGTGTGCTGATCCGTGATATGACCGGCGACTGCGTGATGCAAGTGGTTCGACGATACCCGTGACGTCATCACAAAGCGACGAGAAACAATGGTAAGTGAGCAAGCAATTTTCGCTACCCCTCGAAAGGTTTATCAGTAAGATTTTAATAATTTATGTCGGATGAACACAAAACAATTTTACATTTTGTTTTATTAATTGCTGTCATTCGATGGTTAGTGTTTGTAATTTTCCACAAAAGAGCACCGCCTTTCACAACGATACTGCAACCTTTTAGCTGATGGCTGTTAGCCTTAGCTTATGCTTTTCTGTCATCTCGTCGATTCTCCAAGTGTCATTGAAAAACATCTAATTTAAAATAGTGACTTTTTATCCTTTGCACGAGTGGGATTCCCTGTCAGAGTATTTTTCTTCTTCAGGACGTGGACATTTATTTTGTGTAATAACGCAGCTATATGCGGGTTGTGGAGCCGACCTTAACAGACTCCGGCTCTGTAAAAGTTATTAGAACATGTACTACTTTCGTCGTATTATATCGCTGACACTTACGTCAAACAAAATGTGACTATTCAAGGGTCAAAGCCAGAGCGGTGGTCACGGTCCAGGGGGAGGCAAGAAGGATGACAAGGTAAGATTGGCAAAGCGCGTTTTTGCTCATGCTAACCTGTTAGAATATTTTTTAAATCAACATGCATGATCTACTCACGTTTTATGTCATGCTGTCCATGTATTTATTGTTATGTCCCTCGCCCACCACCTATCAATTACATTTGATTTCCAACAATTTTGTTGGCCTCATTCAAACTTGCGCTTGAACAATTATTTTTTTCAGGATAAGAAAAAGAAGTATGAGCCCCCGATTCCCACCAGAGTTGGCAAGAAAAAGAAGAAGACAAAAGGGCCAGATGCTGCCAGTAAACTACCGTTGGGTAAGTACATAAGATGAGCTCATGAAGAATTTATCAGATCAATAACCGTCCGCAACATACTTTGGAAAAGTAATCTCTTCGTTTATTTCTTCGTCAAACTGATGTTAATAAAGTCATTTTACTTGATGTTTTCAGTCACCCCTCACACTCAATGCCGCCTGAAGCTACTAAAGCAGGAGCGGATTAAGGACTACCTCCTCATGGAGGAGGAGTTCATCAGAAACCAGGAACAAATGAAACCCCTGGAAGAAAAACAAGAGGTCAGTCGTCCATATGAACATATTGGACAAATTAAATAAAATAGGGATTCATCAGTACGAGTAACTACTCTCTTATGCTCTGCTTCTAAGGTAAAGCACAAGTCACAGAGTGAAATTATTATTATTTTTTTTTGCGTCACAGGAGGAGAGGTCCAAGGTGGATGACCTGCGAGGGACCCCGATGTCTGTGGGCACTCTGGAAGAAATCATTGATGACAACCATGCCATTGTGTCCACGTCAGTTGGATCAGAGCATTACGTCAGCATCTTATCCTTCGTGGATAAAGATCTGCTGGAGCCAGGCTGCTCAGTCCTGCTAAACCATAAGGCAATAGTCATTTCTCGTCATGATCAATCTTGAGAAAAGTTTGGTATTCATCTCGTTTATCCTTCAGGTGCACGCTGTGATTGGGGTACTGATGGATGACACTGATCCTTTGGTTACTGTGATGAAAGTGGAAAAGGCCCCGCAAGAAACGTATGCAGACATTGGGGGACTGGACAATCAGATCCAAGAGATCAAGGTAAAAAAAAAAAAAAAAAGTTACGGTTAAAACTAAGTACATTGGAAGCTCGATTCACAAACAAATCTGGAATAAAGACTTCATTTTAGTGGAAAAAATTGCTTTGGATTGAGAACTGATCTCAATATGGCACCATACATATGGTCATATATTGATGATAAACCTAAAAAACATTCCCCCAGTATTGAGGCTGATTTTGTGGCTATGTTGTGATCTTCTAGGAGTCAGTGGAGCTGCCTCTCACACATCCAGAGTATTATGAGGAAATGGGTATAAAACCCCCCAAAGGTGTCATCCTGTATGGACCACCTGGCACGGGTGAGCATCTCTAGTAGAGACAATATACAGTCAGAAAAAGTACCACAAGAGAACTGAAGGAAGTTATTGTCTGCTACTATCATTCTTTGACTGCTTACGGGGACAATGCATATAAATAAACATCAGTACAGTATTCCCCTCCCCATACTCGTGAAACCGCTTACAAGTGGATTATTTTTTTTTTCGGAATATCTATCAACCCATTCTCTGGAACGCTTATCCTTTCAGCTGAATTTGGTTGTGAAGTCGGATACACTCTGAGAACTGGTTGCCAATTTTAGGGCACATATAAACCAAACAAACATTGCCACATTCACACAAATGGACAATTAAGAGTCTTTAAATAACTCACGATGCATGTTTTGGAATGTGGGAGGAAACCGGCGTGCTCGGGCGCATGGGGAGAACATGCAAATTCCACACTTGAAGGCTGGAGTCCAGATTTCAACCCACAACCTTCACTATGAGGATGTGCTCACCAGCTGCCCACGATGCCACCTTGCTGGAAAATATTATTGGGTCTCGTTACCGGTTTTGTCCTATTTCTTAAGCGAACCAAGAGGCCAAGCGAACCAAGAGGCCAACAGATGGCGGCAAAGCCCTGTTAAATCAAGAAGTGCTCTTTTCTTTTATATCGGGCTGTGGCGCCATCTTGCTGCTAAGGACGTAGCCGCAGAGCTATAAAATTCAAAAATGCTTAAAGACAAGACCCACTGAATTTTCGAAATGGCTTGTTTTAATATTTTGAGACCACAAACACTACACTTTTGGAATAGCTTTTTTTGGGGGGGCGTGGGGGGGGCTAAAATGGGGATGTCTCGCGCGATGCATTCTCGTAATCTGTGACTGCTTATTGAATGTTTAGAGAATACTTCCAACACGTAATCTTTGCTCACCAGGTAAGACACTCCTAGCCAAGGCCGTAGCTAATCAGACATCCGCCACCTTCTTGCGTGTGGTGGGCTCCGAGCTAATCCAGAAGTACCTGGGGGACGGGCCCAAGCTGGTTCGAGAGCTCTTCAGGGTGGCAGAAGAACACGCGCCCTCCATCGTTTTCATCGACGAGATTGACGCCATCGGAACTAAGAGGTGCAACGATTTTTTCCTATTGTAAGCAGGGCTTCAGACAGAATGGCGGCCATCTGACTTGTGTCACGCAGGTATGACTCCAACTCTGGAGGCGAGAGGGAGATCCAGAGGACCATGCTGGAGCTCCTCAACCAGCTGGATGGCTTCGACTCGCGGGGCGACGTCAAAGTTATCATGGCCACCAATCGGATAGAAACTCTGGATCCAGCCCTCATCAGACCTGGTCAGTATGATTCTGCTTGTCAAGAAATTATTTTATTTTATTTTTTTAAATTAAATCTAGTTCCATTTTTTTCTTCATCAATGCTTCTCGTGTTATTTTGTTACCTCCTCAGGGAGAATCGACCGAAAGATTGAGTTTCCCCTGCCTGACGAGAAGACCAAAAGGAGGATCTTCCAGATTCACACGAGCCGCATGACAGTTTCTGACGACGTCACCCTCGACGACCTCATTCTGGCAAAAGATGACTTATCGGGAGCAGACATTAAGGTACAATGCATGAACACTGCATTCGGAGAAGAATTTTCCGTTTCGACTGAGGAATTGATTTTCCCATTCTTCATGAATTGTTTGGCAAAAAAATTACTTTTTCATGCTTTTTGCAGGCCATCTGCACAGAGGCTGGCCTCATGGCACTGCGGGAACGCCGCATGAAAGTAACCAACGAAGACTTCAAGAAATCCAAGGAAAACGTCTTGTACAAGAAGCAGGAAGGCACACCTGAGGGGCTTTACCTCTAACCTCCAAACCTTTCAGTTTCTTCCCACACCACCTGCGTACATCATCACTGTGTGAAAGAGAGGGGGCATCAGCTGAGTTGTTCATTTCCACAGTGAAAATTTTGTTATATTTTGTGCATGTCATGTCTGGTTTAACCTGCTCTCTTGGTTCCATGTTTCAGAAATGAATAAAAAAAAAAACTGTTGAATACTGTATCGCTAATGTGGTGTTATTTTATCTACTATTTAAACCTCTTGTACATTAGACATGATTCGATTACTGTGCAACATTTATGTCAAATCTGGAGATGATATTTCAAGAATATAATTCGCAATGTTTCTTCCACACGTCACTGAAATTCCACCACCGATGTAAAAAAAAACGAAAATCTTGTCCCGATCGAGTGCTATGTAAAAAGAGCGGGGGGATGATAACATGAATTTTGATCAAGCTGTCAGCAAGTATCCAATACAAGTGCAGTCTGATTTGAATCTGCTGTCATATTTTAATCAGCTGTTAAATGATTACAGTGCGGAATAAGTAAATCCAGCTAAGCTGACGTCTGACAGTGTAACAGTAGAGCAAGTGATTTAATTCCTCCTGATGTGGAGCCACGTGGATCACTGTGCTCAGCAGAAAAAAAGTCCTATGCAGCAAGCATCTGAGAAGCACACGTCCTTCATAACACTTTAGTGTCTATTTAGTACTGTACATATTCAATACAATAGTTTGTGTGTCTCATTCTGCACTGTGGCCACTACGTGGCGCTTCAGAGTCAAATCCCACTGTGACAGACATGGCGTACAAATGTGTTGGGACATTAGGAACAATATGTCAACACTGTCTTACTACACTAGTGCCCACACCGCAGGAAATGAGAGGTAAAGTTGTTTAGTCATCACGCTGGATACGTCCCAGTGTAAGGAGAAACCCTGCAATGCCGAAACGAAAGCTGTCAATTTAACTTGGGCCTGACACACTTGTGGCAGCCAATAGTAAATCTGCACTCTCCCCATATCATATTCCGCGCACCAATGAAAAATAACTACGTTTTATATCTGTACTCATAATGTCAAGGGATCAGAAAATAGAGCGTTTGCGGAGCGCTGCTGAGCGGTACATTACTTTTCAACTTTTCTAAATTTATGTTTATTATATTCCTATCAAACGCCGCTGCCTGGTGCAATGCAGGTCCCGTGTGGCCAATGAGAGGAGCCGACACATGGAGTATAATATTGCGGGGCTCACGTAGCCAATCAGAAGCGACATCACAATGCCGGGTACCGCAAATTCTCCAGCTTCAACCGAAGCACTTCCAATGCGAGCGGGATCCTTGCGCGGAAGCAAAGTAGTACAGTACTTGTGTTAGGGAACTAAAGTTTGTCTTCAGTAAATAAAAATATCTCATCAAAAAATATATTGTTGATTTCTGAAATGTTTAAAGATACATTTTGATGAGAAATTGTGAGTTTATGTACTGTAATGTACACTTTGCCACTGTGCATCATTTCGGAGTTGTAGGTTAGTTTGCATGCAGTATTATTTTTTAACAGAAATTGCTGTGACGTTTTATAGAAATTACTTGTATTTTATCCGTCATTTAAAAAAATCCATTACCAGGAACACATTACAGACATTGAAGTTATATGGACAACATAAGCCAAGTGTTGGATTTTATCAAATGCGCCTTGCAACGATATTTATTTTCTGTGTTTTGTGAATTTCAAAAAAAGTCGAAATGTCCCATGATTATTCACCTTTACAATGATCAATTAAGTAAGAAAGAAAGACAGTTAGGCATCTTGCTTTCCAGTCACCAAGTTAACTATAGCACTGCTGAAATGCTTAGAATCCGAGGACATCATTCTGCTCAAAATCAATACATAACACACATTATCGCCCATGTCCACGCATTAATACTTCGGCAATAAGCTTATTTGCATTGACCATCGCGTTGAAAACAATTTGCATAGAGCGAGCCGCAAACGGCACTGATGTGGAATCAGGAAGTGAGTGATCAGTGCTCGCGTTGGCGGAGGGATACACAAAGTAATTCCCCCCCCCCCATTCTAGCCGCGGCAGTATACGCGCGTTCTGCCGCCAGTGGAGCTCCATCTAAGGGACGAGCACATTCCTAGTCTGCCGCCACACACCGACAAGCACACAATCCATCCAACATGGTATGTATTCTCATTCATTCTTTTCGTTCGGTGGGAAAACCGCATTGACTGAATTCTGGTGATGACATGTAGCCTAAATACAAGCGGCGTGGCGGGGAGACAAATCCGAAAGGATGTATTTTAGCGCCATCACTTACTCGTGAGCTATTTTGTATGCGGAGAGGCAGAAAACGCCCGCAAAAACGCTTTTTTGTGCGCCTTGTTGTTCATGTCCAACCTGCACGAGGATGTGTTCCGTTTCATTACAGGTGCATTCTTTTATGCGAACGGTCTAAAATCGGAACCGCATTTCCTTATAACTGCGCAATTGTAAAGGGCAATAAGAGCTATAGATGGAGGAAAGCCGAAAGCAAGTGAAGCCCCCCTTCCGGCTCTGTGCGCTTTATATTGCAATTTGGACGAGCGTAATAACGCGAGTTATTACGATATTATTCTGCAGCCTTAAGTACATCGAGTCCCGTTCTCCAATCCGCCTGCAGAGCGCAGGCGTTTTGGGACGCCTACCTTGTCGCTATTCGAGGCACACGCTGACATTATTCTCTTTTAGGACATACAGGAAGTGTGGGAGATGGCCCTCTTTTTGATTCCGTGGAACTTTGCCCAGGGAGTCTTCTTTTTCTTCGGGTTCTATTTTTTTCTCCTTCAGGCCTAACCGTGCAATGCCATGCCAGGCCATGATGAGGAAATGGCACTGGTGTAATTAATGGTTGAACTGACATGCATGACAGCGGTATAACTGCATTGCAGCCTGTTTGAGTCTTTTATGGCTCTGCGTTTTGCGTGGTATCTGTGACTGACTGCTTTTTTCACACATTCTGATGTATTGATTTGTTCAAGATGCTCTTTTTATCGTGATCAAAGCAGTGCTGCCTAGAAACGTGAATCGACACATTCCGCGGCTCCTTTATGTTACTTAAGTGTCCCTAATCTTCCCTTTTTTTTTTCAATTTATGGCATGAAGAAGCACCACAGCATTGTAAAGGTTGACAAGAGGACCAGGCTAACATCCGTTAATGGGAAGCACGGCCTTTGATGGTTATGTCACTCTGTAAAAGTCTTCAACATAGGCCTTTTAAGGCAAGCAGCTGTGTTTGGTGACTTAATCAAAACGGAGGCTTTGCTGCCGAGAATTAGACTTGTGGGTTATCTCCCAGCCTATCAACGAAGACAACTAAAAGTGTATTACGATGGTGTAATGATAACGAGCGATTACCAAAGTAGAAATAGCAAATCAAAGTTTGGAATGGTTTCCTGTGGTTATTCAATTGATGCCTGATGGTTCATTCATGGCCCGTGGGACTTAAGACGACCCTCTGCTGGAGTGATCAGATGTCCTATTTACGGTATTGGCTGTGATGCAGCTTCATGTTGCAGTGCAACACAGTGACTGGCGCGTGGATTGTTCTTGCTCGCCTCCCTTGAAAAGTTTAAGCCCTTTTCTGCATCGGTACATCCACTGGAGTGTCAACTGCCCTCGCGGTCAATACTGCGGTGCAAGCATTGACCACGCCGAGGCCTGATCTCATTTCTGCTGCGCTCTTGTTTCCCCGATGCGTGTTTTCTAACTTGACGGACATCTGATCCACCGCGATGAATAATTTACGCGCTTGGCGGCCAACACCTTGTCGTGTCCCATGTTCGTTCCCAGTTACTTGGCGCGAGCGGTGCGGAGGAGTACCCGGACACCGCGGCCATATGGTGGACCAGCCTTGTCCACAGGGTGTAGGGAAGCTGGTGTTGTTTACACCCCCCCCCCAGCCCCCACCCTCGACTCAGCCCATAAGGCCTCACTGTCTTTTGTGGGGCACACTTACAAAGCGTGTGTGTGTGTGTGTGTGTGTGTGGGTCAGGCTGAGCTGGTGTCAGAATGAATGGAGAGTTTGTGTGTGTCACACCCATCTGCCAGAGTGACAGCTGGCTTTGCACCTTTCAGTTGGTGAATAATGCCTCTCCATCACTGACACAGAAGCGTTGTTAAAAGATTCATTTCTAGCGTTTTGACCTCACCACGTGAACCCTGCGCCATCCTACGAGAGAGGGCAAGTGGGAAACATGAGTGGCTCCCCTGGCCCAGTGAACTACCTCTCGCCTGCCGCAGTCCTCGTCGGACTGCAATGCTGTGGTGCTGGCTGCTGAGGCAACAGTGGGTGTGGTTGACCCACTCATGCCAGCCAGCAGCCCCCCCCCCCTCCCCTCCACCCCTTTCAGTCACCAAGCACACAAACTGCAATATGTCGACGAATTGTGAATCACAGGGAGTTTCCTCCAAGCGGTACGTGGAGAGGAAAAAGCAGCGGAAATAACCAAAAGAGGGAAGGTCTCGCTGTGAGCTGAGGACCAGTCAGGGGGGGTGGAAATGAGAAAAGGAAGGGATGGGTTGGTGACAAATAGGCCCGGTCGCTGCAGCACTTGCGAAGACCTGACGGCTCGGACCGAATCCAAGGAAGGAGATCATAGCAGTGTGACTCACCAAACCCCACGCCCAGTCCACTCGGGGAGACGCGGCGGTAGCGGCGATGCATCGCGACAAAGTGGGGACGACAGTGGGAGGTCGAAAATACCTCCCAAAATGTGGTCAGACTTTTGTCTGTTCTAGGACATGTTCTAGAAATCTTGCAAGATTTCCGCACATCCCGTGACACTTAAGTTTGTTTGTTTTAACAAGACTACAAAAGGGCAGCGATTGCTAGACAACTTATTGCAATGGAAGAAAGTTTTAAACACGTCTTCGTCATGGCTTTTCAGAGCGATCGGGTTGAAGCGACCCAAAGTCGACATCATTAACGAACGGCAAAATGTAAATTGTTAAATTACCTTTCATTTGGGGTAATTGTTAAGACTCTCCTATTAGGCAATCATCTTTCCTCTGCACGTTTGTCAAGTGTCGTACGTAATTACACGCCACAAGTTCATAGTCCGCAATTACCGGTAGCTGTGTGACAGTTAACACTGTTCAAAAGCATCACTCATAAAGCTCGCTTGCCTTCAGCCACACCGTCCGTTCTTTAGACTTCACTACGCCTGTCTTTAAAATTGACCTCATTTTTATAGATGTATATTTAATTTTGTAGACATCTATTTGCAGATGTACGACAGGGAAGAATTTCAAAATACATGACAAAAGATTTTATGGTGTGAAAATTTGACTCTGGAAATAGATCATTTGACTTTGCGTAATTTCCGTTGGAAAAATGAGTTACGAAATCGAAACAAAGAATAGCTGGACCGCTATTGGTGTGCTTTATTACGAAGGCAGTGAGAAATTACCACAAGGGGGTGATAAAAACAGACGTGACAGAAATGCTAAAACAATGAACCATGAGTCAAGCTGGGTGACTTCAGTCGGCGTGTTTTTGCCTCTTAACATTTCCTTTCCGTCATACCGAGTAGAAGCAGGAAGTAGAAAAGGAAGCGCTGTTGTTTGCCAGAGTGCTTATTGAATCATGTCTGCTCATCGTATGAGGTTATTCGCGATCACCGACCGGCTCCCATCGATTCGTCCACTGTTTGCTACTCTGATCATGAGGAAAGGCATTTTGTTTTTCGCATAGCTGGGTGAAAAGGTCAATTTACGCTGTGTCATTCCGCGAGCGTCCCAATTGAACAATATCACCATTGTGTGATTGCTGAGAGGAAACATTTGCCCGCCCCCTCCCCTCCCGTCCCCACCACTTGTTTTAGTCATCATTTTATCATTGCCATTACTCTGGAATCCACCGGTGGTTCGTGATGACTTTTCTCAGCTTTTAACATTTCGAGCTTCTTCTGCAAGATGGTCAGAGATGACATCATGGACGAATGACGTCGCAGTGATGTCACGCTATCCCCGAAAGATAATTGCACTTATAAAGGACTTGTTGCCCTAAAACAGAAAACGAGTTGAGATGAAACAACAGTGCCGACTAGTGCGCCACTTTTTGCCTCAATTGTGTCAAGGCGCAATTGATCGATCAGCAGTTTGACACAATTCACGATCGATGAAGCTTTTTTTTTTTTTTAATGCTACTCTCAAATTGCTACGTTGCATTTACCAACATTGAACTTGTCAGTTCATGTCAGGTCTGCTGTGGTATTTCACTATTTGCAAGACTATTTGTCTTGCTAATTTACTGGCCAGGCATCCAAAAATAGCTTCAAACTTTGATTGTTTTTCCGCATCCCCGGGATTTGACGACGACCTGAATGCGCGTCTGTATCCGGAGCTAATTTGCAAGGTTCTCTTGTTTAAGTGCACCAAACTGCTGTGGGAATTGGCTCGGAGGCGGAACTGGTAACTGTGACTAATTCACTGGAGCCTTGGGAATGGAAAGTTTTGGTGTCAAGGAAGATTGCCAGTCGGAGATGTGTGTGTGTGCGTGTGCGCGCGCACATCTGTGACGTAATTGTGTGTGTGTTGCGGGGCGTCAATAACAACAAATGTTTTTCTAACGCGGTGGGGTATCAAGCTAGCAGCGGTTGCCCCACCCTGTCGGTCGGAAGACTGAATCCACGACCTCGCCGACCAATGTCAGGATGTCGGTTTCAAACTTGCTTCGTTGGTGGTTCCAGTCTGCCTCAACAAACCCGAGAACCCGCGTCAGCGCTAACGCACTCCACGTCGTGGCTCTCGGCAAATCCGCAAAATGCCTGCGATTGCTTACGCGGCAATCAAACTGTGACCAGGAAATGAGATGGACTCATAACGTCATTATAGCGCGATAAGGATCAAATCAATTTAGCACAGCCAGATCATGCGTTGAGGGAGGGGAAGTCATTTGTACTCAAAGGAAACGGCAATAGAATGTAAGTTATGGACTGGCACTAATCCATAGAGCAATGGGAGCTTGTTAATTGGGAATATAGTTACTGGTAAATCTTTGCATCCCCGCGCGCGCTATTTCAGGCCCAGCAGAGACCCGAACACAGTTTCCACTGTTGAAATGTGCGGTGGTGGGCGGGCGTGGATGATGTGGAATGTGATGACCGGTACATCTGGGATTTTGGAAAATGTGCGTGCTGAGTAACTTGTTTGTTCGCCACCCCCGCTCACCCCTCCCCCCTTTCCTTTTTCTCCATCCACAGGCCGACCAACTAACAGAGGAGCAGATTGCAGGTATGAACGCCGCCGTTGCAATTTAGTCAATGAAGCCTTTCTCTCACACCCGTTACGCAACGTGGCTCGGCGGTTATCACGGCACGCAGTAAAAAAAGGAATCACGAAGAAGGACTTTGCACTCTCTTAGCCAAGCTTTGCAAAAATGAGTGGCGGAAGTATAAGCAGTTGTTATGAAGCCACATCCATCCATCGCCAATACCGCTTATCCTCACTAAAATCGTGGAGCAAATGACACCCAAACAACTATTCACACCGGCAAACGATTTCAACTTTAAAATGCAAAGAAACTGGAGTACCTGGAACTCCCAACCTTTGAACCCTGAGATCAAACTACTCATCCACCATAGCTCATAACACCAAGCCACATCCATCCATCCATCCATCCATTTTCTAACGCGCTTATTACCCCCACAAGGGTCGCGGGCATGCCGGAGTGAATCCCAGCTGCCTTCGGTCAGCGGGCGGGGTACACCCTGAACCGGCTGCCAGCCAATCGCAGGGCACACATAGACCAACAACCATTCGCGCTCGCAGTCACACCTACCGACAATTTAGAGCGCTACATGAACCTGCCATGCGTGTTTTGGGAATGTGAGAGGGAACCGGAGTACCCGGAGAAAACCCACGCAGGCACGGGGAGAACATGCAAACTCCACACACAGGAAGGCCGGAGCCGGAATCGAACCCTGCACCTCGATGCTGCGAGACCGGCGTGCTAAGCAGTCCTCCACCGTGCCGCCCACAAAGCCACAATGAAAAGCAAGATTTGAAGGCCTACAATTGGGTCCATTCACAACAAATAGTGTCGGCTTGAGTTCTGAATACAGATGCTGCCCACCCCCTCATCAAACTCACTCTGTGGCTAATTGGATTTTGCGAAAGCTTCAAGGTTAATACTTAATAGTCTGTGGTTTATATTCATTGACTCGCCAACGGTTTAAGAAGCTCGCCATTGAATTGACCTTTTTCCTTAAAAATGGGCGATTTATTCACAGACGTCTCTGTTAGTTATCTCTCAACAAATCCGTATCTTCAACAACGGGTGGGTGACTAATGTTGTCGTCCCTCTGCCCTCTCCCCCAGAGTTCAAGGAGGCCTTCTCCTTATTCGACAAGGATGGCGACGGCACCATCACCACCAAAGAACTTGGCACCGTCATGAGGTCGCTGGGACAGAACCCCACAGAAGCCGAGCTGCAGGACATGATCAATGAGGTGGACGCCGATGGTCAGTACGCCCTTTTTCAAATCCATTTCTTCAAATGATTGACGTGTCAAAGCGATGAATCATCACGATATGGTATGAAGGGCATCAAAAAGGCTTCGGCACTGCAAATGCGTCGGAATCGACGTTTTGTGCCGCCGCCCTTTTCCTCGGGGTGTGTGACAAGTACCGACTTCAAGAAGAATGCGCGGATTTTGCCGCTTCGTTCATAGTCCGCAAACGCAATGCTAAACAGAAAACCACGTTAAGACTCGCGGGGCCGCCTGGAATATATTCTCGGAAAGAAATGTGTTGACTTGACTTCCCCTTGCAGTGGAGGAGAGCGAGTCAAGTCTCTGCATAAGGCAAGTCAAAAGAAGGGTGACCAAAGTACACGTTGCGATGAGAAAGGACATCAAAGGGGCAGGGGCTCAAAGTTCAACCGTTGCTGACTTTTCCTCCTTCTCTGTCGCGAATGAAAGGCAAGAAGAGAAGACGAGGCTGGCCTTGGCCAAGTCGCTTTTAAAGTCGGTCGCCGTCAGTGTTCTCAGAAGAATCCAAAACCGAATGATGGTTGGCCGATTTTTAAAACACATCGCACTGAATTCCCCAGAACAACGGGGAGAATTGATGAAACTCACTGACTGTTTGCAAAGTCAGACATCTTTATTTCAAGAACGCAATCTTGACCTCTACTTCACCTTAAATGCAGCAAAGCAAAGCAAAATGTAACGGAAAGTCAGAGCCGGCCGAATGGCCCAACCGAGCCTCAGCGCATGAAACACAAGAAAGTAGCTGCGGCTTAATGCTTCTTAATGAGCAAGCATGTCGAGAGAAAGTCACCCTGGCGAATGTAAAACGGGAAAAGTTTTGCAGGGACCTTGACGCGCTAACTTGGCTAGCTAGCTGTTGTCAGCGTGTTGGGTAGCAGCCGAATTAAGAGTCCTTCAAACAAGCCGGAACTGGATTTTTTTTTCGAGACACAACAGTGGAGGCCACACAATCCGTTTATTGCGGTCACCCCGACTTTCCATGGCAAGTGAGCCTTTTAAGCACACTGGATTTTTCACACGAGTTTCTGACAGGTTCTCGTGAGAACACGTTGACCTCCGCCGTGCTCTGTCAGCTTCTAGGACGTATGAAATGGGACCACATCGATGAGGGGGGGGAAATCAATTGCGCCACAGGTTGGCCGCCAGAGAGTCCTCTCGCCATCCTCAACGCCCCCGCCCCCCCTTTCGCTTCCACCCAAAAGCAGCAAGCAAGCATTTACGCGCGCACACACATCACCATCATCATCACCACCAACCTCCCCTCGTTGTGCCTCTGCCTCCCTGGGCTGATGCAATCTAGGTCAGACAGCAATGAAGCTAGTAATGGAAAATAAAAGTGGTTACATAAGCCCTCTGGCTTCACTTTGCACATCCAGTACCCACATCGGAAGCCGGCCCATTGAAAATCCCCTTTATTCACCGAAGTTAATAGCCAACGTGGTTCCTCGTCCGCTACGCGGATTG
Organism: Hippocampus comes; assembly: GCF_001891065.2. NCBI lineage: Eukaryota > Metazoa > Chordata > Actinopteri > Syngnathiformes > Syngnathidae > Hippocampus > Hippocampus comes. Next base: position 692,185 of record NW_017806854.1, on the reverse strand, counting down.
TCAACCCCCCCCCTTCTACGCGGAAATTCACCAATTGCGAGGCGGCTTGCAACGTTTCACCCCCGGAAAAGCGTCTCCTTGCAATGTATGCACATACGTTTCAGATGGAACTTGTTTTTTCTTTCGGGTCCAAGTGCATGGATCTGACACTTAATCAACCTTTGCGGCAGTCAAACGTTCAAAGACCCGACTGGAAAACGGCGTTCTTTGATTGCAGTGCCATAAAAGGCACGCGCGCGTCATGCGTCTTTGTCAAAGGGCTTCGCCAAAGGCTCGCGATGCAGGAGCAAAAACAACGAGCGCACATTCAAGAGGAAAGAGAAGCGGCAGCCTTGGATAGTTTGCGTCAGCGCGCCTCTTATGTGTAATCACACCATCTCCCACTCGGTTCACTCCTTCCACTCTGCTCTTCGCATCTCCATCTCCACCTCCCTCTCCAACGCCCACTGCCCCCCCCCCACATCCCCTCCCCTCTCCCTTAACGCTCACTTTTCCTTTGCTTCCCTCCCACCGCGATCCGCCGCTCTTCCTCTCAGTCTTCACATCCTCCTTTGCGTCCGCGTCGCCGCCGCGGTGCTTTTGGGGAGCTTTTTGCCCCGAGGGCTGCCTCGATTCTGCACTCGACGTCCTCTGCCTTTTCCCCCCCGCTCGCCGTCCCTCCCTTGTCGCGGAGCGAGTTCTCTCGATACCGCCGGCTATCTTCCGTGTTAGATAACGGGGTCCTTGGATTGTTACCCTGGGCCACGAGATCACCATCTGCCCTCTCACATTACCGCATCCCTTTTTGGTCCCCCTATACACACACACACACACACACACATCTAGATTTCCATCAGTGGCTCGCTTTATCTCAAGGCGTTCCTCGGTCATTGTCTAATCTGCACAATCCCCTCGCCCGTCTGTCCCACCCGAGGGCTAATCCCTCTGGGTGCTTTGCCCCGAGTGTCCCCGACCTTGAGATGTAATTCCCTCAGACCTTTTTGTTTTTTAATTGAGTTTTAAAATCATATCACATTCCTGCATTAAGGCCGATCGTGAAAAAAAAGCAACTTCTCGAAAGAATCCAACAACAGGGAACTCCTCTCCCGATCAAAGAATATTCATTCTGGTGCACGGCCACATTCGCCACCGGCATAGCATCCATCATGAAGACTGACCAACACATCGAGGCCTTCGTTTCCTTCCGTTGACCTGTGCACGTGCGCTCGCCGCAAAAATATGCCGCATCTTCATTTTTGTGTCGGCATCAATCTAGTTTTCAAAAATAGGCTTTTGCTGTCGTGACCGGAGCAAATTCATGCATCCATTTGCTATCGCGCTTCTTTCCCCTTCCTGCTTTTTTTTTGTGTCCTTCTTCCACATGGCCCTCGCTGGGTTTTCCCACCAGGAGACTCGAGCGTTTTGATTTATACAGCCTTCCAGCTGTTTCACGCTCTGTCTACATTATGGATGAGTGGCTGTGGGTCTCCCCGAACCGAACCAACCCCCCCCGCGATCCTGCAGCGCCGTGTAACATATGCAGCATCTTTGCAGGGCTTCCCCTTAGAAAGACACGCACGGTCGCTCTCACGCCACCGAAGCCAGAAACACCCCCTCGACCCACCCCACCTTTTCAGTCCGCCAAAAACGGGAGCCGAATGCTGAAATGAAGGCTTTCATTTTGGAGCTTGCCATCAGCTTAACGTTGGCCGACGACATCTACTTAGCTGAATTTGCTTTTATGTAATTGCCATTTGGATTAAATGGTGACTCATTGATCATTCCAGGTAATGGAACCATTGACTTCCCAGAGTTTTTGACCATGATGGCAAGGAAAATGAAGGACACAGACAGCGAGGAGGAGATCCGCGAGGCTTTCCGGGTATTTGACAAGGTAAATATTGTCAAGGCAGATAGATAAAAAAAAAAAAAAAAAAAAACTCAACGGATGACTAAATCAAAGATTGGCTTAAGAGCCTCCGAAGAGCCACGACTAATACTAAATCTTAATCCTCTTTTGGACAATAAAGCCGCTCCATATTTTCTTCCATTTTCACGTGCGACGCCGCCATTGTTTTGCGCAGGACGGAAACGGCTACATCAGCGCCGCGGAGCTCCGTCACGTCATGACGAACCTTGGCGAGAAGCTAACGGACGAGGAGGTGGACGAGATGATCAGAGAAGCAGACATCGACGGAGACGGACAGGTCAACTACGAAGGTAAACCCCATCGTCAAACGACCACGCTGACATCACCTGCCCCGTTGGAACCCAAGTGCTGTCGTAGCAACTAAGCTATGCCAGTACGCTCAAGAAAATCTTAAGCCATGAATATGAAACAAATGAGAAAAACGCAACTGCCTGGCGTTCGCATGCAGCACATAAGTTAGAGTTGTCAGTCTGGTCTACGTTTTGACTAAATGTGCGCTTGGTGCACTTGACATGATATCACTCATGGTTATTGTCGTTTTGTTTTGTCCATTAAATGAATTGCCCTACTTTTCAACAATCTCCAAAGCTCCCTTCATCCATGAATTTGCTCCTCCCTGTGTTCCCCGCTCGCATTTAATATGGATGAGCAGGGTGGCTGTGTGAAAGGGGGGGGCGGGGCTCTAATTTGCCCGAAATCAAGTCCATATAAAATGTTATTTTCATTCCGATGAATATCATTAAATTAACCTCAATAAACGGAAATGACAAAAGGATTCAACACATTTTCTGATACGTTTGTTCCTTTCTTTCTCTCTGCAGAGTTTGTACAGATGATGACCGCAAAGTGAAGCTTGCCCACCCCATTCTGTCCCCTCTTAGAAGAAAAGAAAAAAGGAAAAAAAAAAACCCAAATCTTTTGCTTACCTCTTGGAGAAAAAAAAGTTCATTTATTCATACTGTTTCTGTATAGAAAATAATTGAATGTTGAAATACAATATCCTTCTGTCCACACAGGGAAAAAAAAAATAGACAAAAATATCTGCATGATAAAGATGGTTAGTGATCCTTCCCCTCCCTTCCCTCCAACCTCCCCCCCTCCCTCTGGAAATCAATTTAGCATCAGTACTGAACAAATAACATCCACCCTGTAACGACTACTTTCAGACACAAGCATAGAAGTTGGTGTCCAGTTCTATTTGCTTGTGGTAAATGTCTGGGCTGGTCATTTCCTCTATCGCTCTCTTTTTCTGTTCTTTGTGCATGCAAGCTTGAGACCGGAGCACATACCCAATACCCCCAAATCCCAACCCTCCCCCGGGCTACCAGAGCGTGCTGATTCCACTATACGCTATCCTCTTGATGGTTTGGTACAGTTTTTTTGTATTTGGAGAGAGGAACCCTGTCATGTTAAGATGAGAGAATATTCCAAGTTCTGACTCATTAAGCATAAAGTGGAATGGGACTTAATTGTATGCTAGCTAAAATTGAAAAAAAAATGTAAAAAAAAGATTAAAAAAAAAATTGGCATGTTCTTTTTATTTTGTTTAATGGATGACCATCTTAGTAGTTGTGTGTCCTGCCCTTTAAACGAAGGAAGGGGGAGGGGGGACTTCAAGAGTCTTACGGTGAGCTTTCTTTGATTTTTTTTTCTTTCATTCTTACGCTAAGATGGAGTGTCTGTCCTGTTTTCTTTTGCAAGAGAGAATCACTGGCCTTCACTTTTTTTTTTTCTCTTCTGTTTCTCGACTCGGAATGAGCGGCGCGCTGCGTTCGCGGCGCGCGCTGTCGAGGGGCACGCCGCCGCTCTTCATCTGAGTTCAGTTTACATTCATTCCAAGTTGTACATGCTATAGTTTTTTTTGTTTGTTTTGTTTTTTTTTTTCAAATAAAAACCATGAACTTTATTGTCTTTTGTCATTATTTTTTCAATCATTTCTTTCTATCCTTGGTTGCAACGAATAGAAAAAGTAAAATGTATTTTTGTCCGCTAATGAGACTGATGTGTCGATAATAAACGAGTGTAAGCATCTGCACGTGCACTGTCATTGGGGCGGGGCCACTGGCGCGTCACTCCGTGCTCGTTTGCATGGCACCCACACACACATGCACACAAGCTTCACTCCTGCAAAAAGTGGATGGTTGCTAGGCAACAGGAGCATGCTGTAACTGGGATGTCAGGTTTTTTTTTTCTTCCTAAAGCCGGTGGGAGTTGGAAGAAAGCTTTAGTTATTGACACCACGTTGGCTCAGATGGTAAGACAAAGCTGGCAATGTCACGCGGTGAAGGCAGGAGGGCGTTTGATTTGGCCACTAAGACCTCCCTACTTCAAGGGCTAAGAAATCAGCAAAGATCTGCATTGCTCTGCTATATTGGGACCACATTTGACACACACATACACTGGACTCATAACCACTATTTTTAGCACAAATTTGTACCTCTGCCAATGTAGTACTGTTTCATTTTCAGCCTTAACTGCCTGCAAATGGAATACCGGAACATTTTTTTTACGCCATATTGAAGTGAGGAAAAGAAACCTTCCCCATTCTCTTCCCAAATTTGGAAACACAACAGTCCATTTCTCTTAAGGTTCGTGTTTTGTGTAAGAGATCCGATTATTTCAATCAATGAAAATGTGCGTCTGACATCACTGTCTGGATTTCAACATACAGACTCGTTATCGGTGCGGACAAGCTTTTATCAAGTTGCAGGGGAGGCCAAAGGTCCACGAGGAACCTCAAATCTACGGCCTCTTCCTGCAGCCAGGAAACCAGACAACCAATCCCACTAAAGGAAGGTGTCTTGAAACATGGAGGAGAGGAAGAGACACCTGAGCAGCCTGCCGGTTAAATTAAGACCATGAATATTTCAAGTGTAAATTAAGCGGCGCACTGCGGAGGCCGTAATGTGAGAAGGACCAGCCGAGTCCGCATATCATGTGTCACGCCCAAACCGCACCCACCTTGGAGCAAACGAACACAGCGACCAAGATTTTTTTTACATCAGGGTCACCAACCTTTTTATTTTTATGGGCCTTGGAGGGCCGTTTTCACTACGTTGTGTTCACGCGAGGCCCTCCATCACAACGCGCACAGCATCCAAACAAACCGAGTGAAGCCCTAAATCAGCCTTGGTGTCTTTTTCACGTCAATCCTTCTGACTCTGTGGCCGCTTCGGTCTTTATTTTCGGTTTCCCGATCTCTGTGGGCGCCATCGATAGCCATCTGCATTTTTTTTTTTTTTGATGGACTCCACTCACTCATTGCGTTCTTTTTCTCTACTGCCCATCAGCGTCACAGTCTTTGAGCATCTATGTCAGGCCTCATTCGATTTCCCAAGAAGAATCGTCTCATCCATCTTTGATTGTAAAATATGACGAAGGTGTCACGACAACCGAGCCGCCGCACACCTCATGCAATATTCAGAGGCGATGATATAAGATGACTGCTAATGGAAAAAAAAAATAAAAATAACAGCATGCTATACACACACACACACACACACACACACACGCACACACACACACACACACACACACACACACACACACACACACACACACACACACA
>NW_017806854.1:677824-685928 GCF_001891065.2 Hippocampus comes | reverse complement strand
CACACGCGCACACACACACACACACACACACACACACACACACACACACACACACACAGAGTGCTTTAACAACAACCTGTGCCCTGTTCGGCTTCAAAAGAAACAGTCAGCTGGCGGTAACTACAGGCCACACAGAGAGCATGCACATCAACACAGCACCCTCGGCGTCATCTTTGGAAAAGCCACAGTGGGCAGCAGTCACACTCCATGGACACTCCTTTCGGGACAACCCGCACTATTGCTGTTTCCAGAAAATGCCATGAGAGATTAGAACACTATTTTGATGGGTATACATTTCACCAAAAAAAACATTGTACTTAGGTATAGAAGTATACATACATGCATGTGTACAAAAATCACAAACATGTGGCATGTTGCTTTACTCCGGCTTTTACGCTATCAATGTATGTTCCTGTAGCTTCATAAAAATGAACAAACCTGATTTCACAACACAAAATAGTAACCGAGGAGTGAGTTCAATGCAGAGGAGGTGATGCAAAGAGAGAGAGGAAAGAGCGAGAGTGGGCAAAAAAAAAGGTGGGGAAGAAGGCAGGCGAGGGGGTGAAGGCTGCAAGGAGCTGGGGTCCTCCTGCAAGGAATTTCCTCTCTGTGATGTATTACCCCCCAGCATTTTTTTTTTCAAACAAATCTTTCCTGGTTTCAATGCTTATATTTTAACAATAATTACACGCCCATGCATTGGCCTCAAAGTGTGCACTTGCAGAATGGTCCCAAAGGTGACACTTGAGGAAGGAAAAAGAAAATATGGTGCAGGGGGGGTAGGGGGGGTGGGGTGGGGTGGTGAGGGTTGCCTTGCAGAGGCAGATGCAAATGCAACATAATGCAGTGGTAGCCGACTGAGGCATTGCAGATGTGACAAGGCAAAAGCTTCTGCGAGCCCCCCCAACCCCACTTCCTGAGCATGATGGATGAGGTTTGCAATGCGTCGCGAGCCCTGATGGACAAATTGTAAACCGGGAACTGCACATCGGCCAGATGATGCGTCACGTGATTGAAACGTGCGGCCATTACGAGGAGGGCGGCGAGGCCGTAGAGCTTCACCAAAAAAATGGATTCCAATCAAATCTACTCTTCCCTCACATCTCTCAGTTCAAGATCCTTTCCTTCATCCTTCAATGTTAATGCCCCCCTTTTTTTCTACATTTAATAATTCAATAAAGACAAACTTGAAGGACTGTAGTCTTTGCACTCTAAGGGCCTGCCAGGAACGATGCAATTAAATAAAGACCGACTTGGCTGTCCGGTTGAGGATTTTTTTAATCTCTTATTTATTACATCTTACAAGTACAATAGTGCATAAGTTAAACATTTTAATTTGCCGCATATTAAATAAATGTGATGGGGCTAACCAATTGTCCATTGTGCAACCTACAGGCAGACCAACAAAAAAACCAAAAAAAAAAAAAAAAAACGGAATTGTTAAACAACAACAACAGTTCAACCCTGGTGGGGGTCTGTGCCCTGACGAGGTTTACATACTCTTGTTTGTGATATTTGGACTGTATCAGGCCTCTCCTTTACTTCCTCCTTGTCACTCTTCCTGCATTCACGCTACATTTGGATGTCAAGAACGGCCGACTCTGAATTTTTGTGTCCTGCTGTGGCAAGCCTCATTTTATGCTGCAGGGGGTTAAAAAAAAAAAAAAAAAAAACTGCTGTCAAGGGGTGGGTGGAAGAGACAATTGTGGGAGGGGAGGTTGGAGAGTTGACGGTAGAGCCTGTGAAATGATATAATATTCAACGTGAAAGGTACTGACAGGAAGGACATCGGGGCATTTGTTCCCAGAAAGGGCCAAGCGTCAGCGCCCGCTAATCCACAGCTGTGGTGACTGACAGGAGGTTCAACTGTCAGCAGGAGCAGGAGGGGGTGGTGGGGGCGAAGGGAGGGGAAAAAAAAAAACGTTTGGCATTTCCATACTGCACGAGGCATTTGGACTGAGAACATGCAGCATGCAAGCCCACCCTGGAGCTAAAAGGAGACTTCACCTTGTAAAAACTTCGGTTACATTTTTGCTGCTGTGCCTGCCCTGGTGTTTTAGACACGGCAGTGCTTGATCGTCAGGGCCAGCAAGGCCATTCTGGTCAATGTTGCCTTTGTGGAGTATGAATTAGGCAGCAAGACCCAGCTGTTTTTTTTTTTTTATCCATCTCAAGGGGGCGGCCATTTTGCCGCTGAAAATGATCACGTGATGTCATTTTCAGTCCTCAACAACAACAGACGTCTTGATGAGTGTTACTGCTAAGTTGCATAGTGTCAAATCATCACAAAGTTCCCTGCTGTTCCTCAGTTTCAAAACTGCTCAAAATCAATGCCAATGACATCCTGGGAGGGAGCGCGTGCCAACTAATGTTGCTCGACTCAGCTAGCATGCATACAGACACATCATTATTCAACAGTCTCCAGGTGCATACAATTGCACACATGTAAATGTCAATACTGCACAGAAAAGTCACACAGCAATGTACACCAGTGTTGCATTTTGTGGCACAACATGATACGACACAGTCGGCAAGTAACTCAGAATTCACACTTGGCAGTCAAATGCAAAAAGCCAGAAACAAAACAAGTGCTTGAAAATCCTCAACATAGCAGGGCCATAAAACAGCATAGCACTCACCGAGAATCTTCAACGCATCAGCTTCAATCCATCGTCTGCAACTTCACGCACCACCGGTGACAGGCTCTTGTCATCCAGAAACCGAATGAGCTCCGCGTAGGCCTCTGCGTTTTTCCCCCTCGTCTTCCTCCTCTCCATTGTCGAGTTCGTTTAGGATTGTGTCTTTTCATTGCTGGAGACCTAGATGGCCCCAAAACTTGGTTTCCAATCGCTCATCATGCTTCTCGTCACTGTCAAAAATGAGCCCCGCCCAGCGGCTACTTGTTGTCACCTTTCTGTTCATGTTCTCAGATGCACACAGTTCAAGTTGCCACTTTCACCTGACAGGTCATCCAACTTTTGTATGACGGGATGATCTTGGGCCCATAAACGGATAGCAGAGTTTTATTTTGACACGTTAAATGTGGCACATAACACACGACCAAGTTGCACTGTGTTGAGTAGGCCTCCGCCGGCCCGTGCTCAGCAGTTTTTATGAACTGGAGTGCACCTGTGGGCAATTCCCTAATCAGGGTCACATGACCCAAGTCAGGGTCATGTGACATGCAACATGGAGGGAGGATCACCAAACAAGAATCAGAGCATATTTAACAAAATGAAATAAGAGCACGGCAACGGTCACTGTATTTTATTGTGAATATATTTACAGTATTAATACACACACACAAAAAAAAAAAAAAGTTTGTTGAAAATTTAACTACAACGTTTTGGGAATACAATTTGTGACATAGAGTGCAGCTCTCGGAGCCGATCTAATCATTTGATCCATTCATTCAGTCCGGGCCATTTTCAGACACTTTTTTTGATCTTAACTCTTGAAGGGGGGAAAAAAAATGAAAACAAATATTTATATATAAATGAGCACCTGGGATTGAATGTGTGGAGTCTAAAAAGGCAGATACATATGTCTTTGGGAGTGAAACAGTAATGGTTCCGACATTTTGGCAATAAAGAGACCTGAGACGATTTGCATCATGCATCAATCTGTTCCACGTGCCCTCGGTACTTTGAAATTAAGAATGTGGATGTTTTTATTGTTTTTGTAACAGGTACAACAAGCATGAGACGGGTCAGAAAGCAGCGCCAGCCTCCCCGCCGTACGCGCCCACACGCAGGCCTCGTCACCAAGTGGGCGGATGGCGGCACGCGCTCATTGGCCAGATGAGGCCGCCTGTCTACTGGAAACAGCCAGAGGATGTGCTGCTCCCGATCAAAAGAGCACGACGACTTCCATTTTCCCATCCTCTGCCCTCGAAGCGGTCCTTGGATCTGTTCTGAGCAGAAGCTGAATCACGCCACAGAGTCACTCCAACATAAATAGTCGGCGGCATTGACGCCGTGAACAAACTTTTCCTGAGGTCTGAAAGGGGCAGGCGGGATTTTGGAGAAAAGTTTGTCCCACCTCAGGTCGCTCTTACGTCATTCTCATCTGTCGGTTGGTTAGGTTGCAAGCGCACCAGTTTGCATGAAATTTTGTGGAGGGGTGGCACATGAGGAAAGGAACCGCCCATTCAAATCACCTTCCATTGGGGTCAAGTGGGACATTGACCCACCAGATACAGCAGAGGGCGCTAGAGTGAAAAAAGGTTGCTGTGCGTGTGCATCTGTGTCACGAGCTTTAATTAATGTCTTTTTTAAATTAGTGGGGTGTCGCCAAGATGAGCCACAGCCCATTGCGAGTCATAACCTGAACTTTTTTTTTTTTTTTTTTTTAGCCATGGGCACAGGATACGATCAAGGAAAAAAATGACGCGGCTCTCCTAAATGACACTTTTCCTCGTGAAACTCCAACCTTCCAGACACTGCCACACAACTACGCTTTTTCTTCTCTCATTCCAGCTACAAGAGTCTGCATTGGAGAGAGTGTCTTGGGCTATTCTTCAAACACACAAACAAAAAAGCAACAGACAAAGAAAGGCCTCCGAACATACTGGAGCGCCGACGGCACACTGGGTGGTAATGGAGCCGCGGCGTATACAGTTACGCCGGGCCAGTCTTAAAAGAGGGACGGAGAACAAGCGCACACACAAATGGGCACAGTTTGTTCATCTAAAAATAACCTTTTATGCTGGATTCCTCTGGGAAATGGAGAGTTAAATGGTAAGTACACAGTGTACATGTCTCTCCAGCCCATCTTGGTCCCCCCCCCCCAACTCAAAGTGCGACTGTTCGCTTGATGCCGCCGAGCTGAGCACATCGCATTTTGTGTGTTTTGCATTCGCGCGTGCGCTTCCTCCATGGTTGCCACGGCGACCTCCGGGGGAACCTGGAAGATAAAAACCCGAGACGACGCCGACGGCACATTGAAATTCGCCATCGCCGTGGCATCTTCGGTTTCCACCGCCGCACTTGAACTTAGCGGAGCCGTGAAAAAAGAAAAAAAAGAAAAGAAAAACAGCCAATCACAATCGCGGCTGGTGATTGACAGCCAGCGGATGATCGATGGGCCGGATCAAGGCAGCAGGTGGCGACCCGCTCAAGCCACAAAAGCAATATTTGAGGATGCTGAATGGGCTGCTAATGAGACATTGGATCCTAAATGATAACGGTGTTTATGAGAGGTCACCTGAGATGGCGAATGAATAATACACAGACTATGGCCTGGTCACGTTGGTGGTTAGAGCTTAGCTCGGGGCTGCTCGCACTGACATTTCGAGGCTAACGCTAAGCCTCGATAGGGCCAACAGGCGAGAGGCAAACAAAGGCCATCAGGTTTATTGGCCAAGGAGCGCTGCCATGTTAAATTAACTCACTAAATGTTTGATCAGCCTGTTCACAATTAATTAGATGATACATCATTGGAAAGGATAACCCAGCAAGCCACGTTTGAAAGAAAATCCAACTTGAAGATAATACTGTGGAACTAAAAATGAAAATCAATTCTAGCATGCTGATAGACTGCGTACCTATTTATGTATTGTATACTGTACCTCAAATTATCTTTTCCCATCGAAATGAATGGAAATGCCATTAATCCGTTGCAGCCTTCATAAAACCAACACAAATGTTGTCATGTGTATTTTATTGAGAACAAAAAAAAAATTAACTCAATATCATGCATAGAGTTAAGACAATTTTAGCTGTTTTTGTCACACCGCATCAATTGGCCAGTGAGTGGAGCTCACTGCTCCCATACAGGGCTTGTTTCTCAAATGTGAGCAGTCAAACGAATAACCTCTTGTCCCCTCTGGAAGCGCCGGCCCAATCCTACAGACTGTCATCCCGTCACTTTGTGCAGATTATAATAATCTGGGCCCGTTACCTCACCGCACATCCACACTCGCACCTATTCGCGTCTGATTCGGTGAACCCGCTCATCTCTCCGCTGTGCAAAGACAACCGACACCTGAAGGAAACATGCAAATTCTATGCAAGCGAGCTCCATGCATCAATGGCCCCAGTGAGCCTTGAAGTAAGGCAAGCCTGTGCTGATTGCAGGTATTTACCAGCTACAATGTTCGAGTGCCACTTACCTATGAAACATTAATGTGAGCTGATGTGCTCTTAATAACCCCAATGGAAAATCCAGCACTCAACCTTTAACGGAAGTGTGCACTCCTATTATGATCAAGCCATAACAAGGCAGAGTTACGTCAGAGCGTGCGCTTCTAATTGTCTCACAAAGACGGTGACTTTGTTGCCATAAAAGGCCTTTTGGAATGATTTGGACTTGAAAATGATTGGATGATGTTGCATTCCATTAGTGCCGCCTTTTCCTCAGTCTCTCAGCACATATTCATGCGTTTTCCTCTCTCACTCTGACCCATGAAAGCATGCATCCATTTCACAATAAAAGCCCCTTTCGCCAGCTCCCACCGCCACCCCCTTCCACCACCGCCGCGCATTAGTTCACCGACAGATAAAGGGAACAGAACGTTGCCTGATAAAGAGATGCGGGCGCATCAAGCCTATTCATTTGCGCTTTTAAACGTGCATGTGGATGGACGGGTCAGGTACTGTGGAAGGAGGTTGTTGTTTTGCTCTGAGGGCTCACTCGTGTCTTTATGTATGTTCCACTGCGCAGTTTGCAGGGTTTAACACGCACCCCTGGGCGCGAGCGAGGCTCAATGAAGCCAGCACATAAAGACAGCCTGCTCCTCTGCTTGCCCTCCTTCTTACAGTTACATAAGAGCGGGAGATGCAGGCGTCCACCGCGCCGCGGAAGCCCAGCGGTGAAAGTGGGCCTATTCAAGCCAAAGGGCTAATAGGTGTGTGTTTGTGTGTGTGTATGTGTAAACATGGGGATGCAGTATGTGTGTTATGTTATGCGGGGGGGACTATTTGAGAAAAAGAGAGGGGGAAAAAAAAAGTCGAAGGCAAGTGGAAGGCAGGGGCTCAGGCAAAGGATGCGTCTGCTGGGCAGGAAATTCTAATTCCTTATTCATAATCAGAGAGCGCTCCAGGCCTGATTTTGCATGTGCGAGCACATTTTCAATGCAAAGCTGAGATCATGACACATGCATGCCAGATAGATCACATCAACACATTTGGATACATAAACAACAAGCGGGACACACATTAAAGCGTCGTTGCTGTGACATTCTGATGACGAAAGGTGCAATGAAACATTGATTTGCCTGAGAGGGGCAAATCCCCCTCCCACCCCCACCTCCACCCCCTTCCTCTTCTCACTGCCCCAAGTATGGAGTGGAACAACACGAGGCTTTTACCGAAGACAAGAGGACCTCGTGAATATTCATGTCACCACCTCTGCAAGCGACGAGCGCAGAATTCGCTGAGATCAGCGCCAAGAAATCCCCATTGTGCAAAAAAACACACAAGTACACTTGGCGGTACACTTCTCATGTATGCTGGTGCGCCCTCAACCACTCTTTCTCTCTTTTACTCTTCTTCCTATGACATCCCATCCGCCCACACACACACACACACACACACACACACACACACACACACACACACACACACACACACACACACACACACACACACACACACAGATCTCCAAACCACCTACACACTTTGTTACGTTTTCACGTGGTCTGGTCAACCAATACTTGTGATCTTCCTTTTCCCTTCAACAATCTCCACTTCAGAACCAGCATTTGTCCACATCTGGATCGGGCGGGTCTTTTTCTTTTTTTTTTAAACATTAATAGCCCTTTATTGGTAATGACCTCTGAACAACCTCATAAAAGAGGGGAAAAAAAAAAAAACATCATGTGGAAAGGCTCGGCAGCGTTTTGACAAGTTCACACAGTGTTCCCTCTCGTGTTCATGAGTCAGTGCTTCTCATCACGTCCTCAGATGGCTCGGAACCACGTGCTCAGCACCTGCACTTTCAGCTCTCTGCGCCTGGGTTGCCACAGTAACTTTGAGTCTACGAGACGGGCTCTTGATCCTAAACGGGAACGACAGCCGATCTGATGCTAGCTTGAGAGAGCGTCGACGAAGGGGAGGCCGACGAGGGCCGAGACGCCGACAGTCCCCACCTCCCCACCCCACCA
>NW_017806854.1:661190-677092 GCF_001891065.2 Hippocampus comes | reverse complement strand
CCCCCCCCCCCCCCCCTACTCTCCAGCGCCTTACTGTGTGATCCCCTGGCGATATTGCTCAGCTGACAGCTGGACCCTTTGACGCCACACAAAAGGGGCACAGATGTAGAAATCAATGAAGCAACGGAGAAGTTGACTTTTGACTCCGATTTTTGGAGAATGTGCACTCACGCTCAGGCCAAAATAGTCGGCCAAATGGCCCACTGTTTCGACCTTGATTGTATTCTCACCATTTGGCACAGTTGTACATTAAGTTACGCTGATCTCAGGATCTATTTCACAGCAATCTATAGCATCACCTTGTGTCCTTAAATATATTTCATGAAATTCGTTGATAAGGTCATTCTTTGGACCTGTCGTTCAAAACTTCATTCACATTTTGTCTTTGTCAAAAGAATCAAAGGTGCTTGTAGGCGTCGGCTGGGGAAAATCTGACCCGATATACGCTCAAATTAATAAAATGGAGCAGAAGCAATTAGTTGATGAATCTGCAGCGCTTCAGATGTGTCAAATTCAAGGTCCAGGGGCCAGTACTGTCCCGACCAGGATGTCATATCACCTGTGAGAAATCATCAGCGGGGCCATGGAAAATGATCCAATTTCACTTCATGAATATCCGAGTATTAATTCACTTGATGTATTGTGACAGACAGGACTATTCAATTTTCATTTTATTGTCATCAGATGACATTTGAGGCATTCGTGGTTTCCGGCAAGTACATCATCGGCTTTTTGTGCAATCAAACAAAGCTGTAGTTCCCACTGAGCCATGATTCCATATTTTTGTTCTGGCTATGTGCCGTAAGATTTTTCTGATCGAAAATGGGTGCCTTCACTCAACAGGGGTTGGGAAACAATGCAATGGACAACTAATTGATTGCGGTGCAGCCCATTGAGGTAAAAGCCATTTCAGATCATGATTGACTGTTGACGACGATTGTGTGGTCAAGCTCGGATGTTTTCCTGGAACTGAAGAATGGGGAGACTCTCGCCATGGAAAATTATATACACAAACCGGCACATTTCAATGGAATTGTATCGATAATTGTGGCTTTTCATAGATAATGATGTTTTGGCTTTGACTGACACTTTTGTCGGCGTGCTGCGACACACTGCAATTTTGATGAGGTTTATGATGGGGAGATGCCGAACTGCTGCTTGCTACCCAGTCCAAGAAAAACACAGAGAGCAGAGAGGCGGGAGGCATGAGATTTGGCAGAGCTTTCTCGCGTGTTCTTGATTCCTGTGTTTCTGGTCGTGAAATTGAACAAAACTGTTTTGATGAGGCCCAGTGACCATTTTCAAAACAGAACTACCCACATCTTAACAGGGATGCCTCGAGATATGAGTGGCCTGACTTTTTTTCAAGCAATAAAATCATACTCACGGGCACAAATTATTTATCATCCGCAAAGAAAGACAAACTATTACTGCGGCTTACGCAGGAGCTGTGCCACCCTCTATGTACAGACAATTCTCAACTCTCAAGGTGCACCTAATATAAAACAAACGAAAGAGAAGAAGCAACTGATTAGTCGTTTTGGAGTGTGGCAACCCCCAAAAGTCTGAAGGAAACTCAACCTGTGTGTCCACCGTCCACACTCGCCTCACAGGGGTTGCGCCTCCTGATATAAAGGCACTTAAGCTCCACTAAATATAGGTCCTCCCCATGAGTCTTCCACACCTTTTTGGTCTCCTCAGCAAATAGCCTTAAAGGAAAACGAGACATCTGCTCTGAACTCACACAATAAGAAAATAACGACAGACCGGCTTGATGGTGAACTAATTGACTTCCCACACGGTTCATAAAAATGGCAACTTTCCTTTCATTTTCTGAGGGCCTTGGGAGAAGAAGTTTCTTCACCACTACCGTATGAGGAAACGAGCGGGAATTTTGCTCTTTCGTGGCTATGACATAAAAAAATATAAATAAATAAGAATCCTCAGTTTTGATTGACGCTGTCATTAGATTGTGCAGTTCATGTTCTGGTCAGTGATCGTACATAAAGATGGCTGCTTTCGCCAAACCCTAAAGTGTGACCGGTAAAAAGTACTTTTTTTTCTCCTCACACTTTCCAGGGTATGACATAACTTCACATCGTATCTCGAAAGCAAGCAAAAAGTCACTAGAAGGCACGTACGGTTGTTTTCGCGCGTTTGTGAATGAATCGGGATGAGAGGAAAGTGCATCAAGTCATATCGTTGTGACCCATCAAAGTGAAGTGTCAAGTAAAAGCACCCCGGGGGAAGGATTCTTCTCCATCTTTAGCCATGCCTCATTTCCAATATTGCTCGCATCCCTTCCTCCACCTCTTACTTGCACCCCAGACGCTTGTGCCGTCCAGTAAAAGCGCAGTGTGCAAGTGCGAGTTAAAAGGCATCAGAATTTCTACTCACATTTCACTTCAGCACTGAAACACACGAACTTAAGTTCACTACTGTTTTAGATTTTTATTCATTTATTCATTTGACGAATTGGAAGCCAGTAAAGAGGAGAGAAAAATCTCATTATTAGTGGCTTACGTCCAGCATCCCCGTTTCCTCACAACCCCGGAAAAACAAGCTTTGGAACTTGTTACCCTTTGACAAGCCTAATGTTTACAAAAAACAACAACAACAAAAAAAAAAAAACGCAAGAAGAGGGAATTCCTCTGAGGATAAATTATATTAAAAAAAAAAAGACAACCCCCCCTCCCCCAAAATACCTGTGTGTGCTGTGCTCTGTCGGCATCTTGTCAAAACGACTCAGCTAATTAGGACTGCAGCCCAATGGCTGGCTGAGCTTTTCGTTCACACTCCACTGATCGTCTGCAGTAAACAAGGCAGGCAAAAAAAATTGCAAGTTTACACACATTCAAGTGAAATCATATGCGTTTTACAGCGTGGACCTGTCTGCATCCGTCTTCTATATCATGAACAGACAACCTACTCCACTCAAATGTGGTCATTTGACTACGTTTCCATACTGATGTTGCAACATGCAAGCACATGGAGCTAAAACGATATGACGTGGAATCAGGTTTGTGTAATCATCCTCAAAACGTTACAAAAACACTCCATTTCCAGACCACGGGCGGATACTTAAAATATGAGTCAAGTAGAGGTAAATCGAGAAGTTCGCCTTTTGGCTCAGCTCCCTTTTCACCACAATAGACCAATACTCATGTCCTCGTCACTGTCAACACTGCACCGATCCGCCTCTTGATCTTGCACTCCATTCTTCCCTCACTCGTGAACAAGAGAAAAGCAGAGGCCCTGAAATTGAACCCTGTGGATCTCCAACAGACAGAGGCATTTGGAATAAACAAGGAGGAAAACTGGAATTGCCGGTGTGCAAAGGCAAGTGATGCACAGTGAATGAGACTGTGAAAAAGAAATACGGGACCCAGAAATCATTTCCAGAGTGCATTCTGTGACATTTTTACTTGTGAATTACAAGAACATGGGAAAACTGGATGAGAAACTCTTCCACAGGTGACTGTTAAGTACGTATTGCTATGGAAAAAGAACAAGCACATAGGCGCTGATCTTTCGAATGATGCAAAATGGTGAGATGAGTCACCGCTCACTGCGCTTTCTACAAGTGGGTGAGAGCATGTGCAACATCAAGAGAAAGGCACAAGAATGAGTAGCGCTACTTTGAAGTCGGCTGATGGTAGCATGGCTTGCGCGCGCGCTTTGGACCGAAGCGGAATAAGATCTGCACTCACACTGGCATCTTGAACGTCAAAGCTCAAGTTCACCTGAGTGGACAGCCTTTGTAATGTCACTTGCAAAAAAAAAAAAAAAAAAAAAAAAATTTGTTTTCCACATTGACAGATGCTTGATGATCAGCCACTGTGTCATGAAATGATTTTGAAGCTATTTAGCTTCAGACTTCACAATCTTGTTCATGAAACGGCACCGAATGAAATATCACTTTGTTCTCATTTTCTTTGAGCTAAATTAAGCCTGTGTTGAAAGAAGCTGAAATTCGGTCGCATCCATAGGCTTCACCCATTTTGTGGAAGGAGAATCTCCCGCCACGTCACCAAAGAAAAACGATGAAACGAGGATGTCGTCGAAATTTACTCACAAACCGACACGCTCAGAACGAAATCTGCGGTTGTTTAAATGAAGCGGATACACTCGCAGGAAGCCATGACTCATTCTGTTGTCTGAATGGCAACAGGTGGATACACACGTTTATTCTACTTTCCGTCATCTGGCGGAAGAGCGCTTCGTTGTTGTCTGTCGCTAGACATCACCCGGCTTAAATAGATGAACCGAGATATTTTTGTGGTTAATGAATAATTGTCGGACGCGAATCCCTCTCTCGTTCTGTTCTTTCTCTCCCTGCACGCAACCTCCTCACAATCCTGTTTGCCTCATCCTTTTTGATGTTAACTTATGGACGCGTGCATTTAGCGTTCTCCTACACAATCTGCATCAAAGGTACACGCCCACGCATGCAAAGGCCTGCAGCGCGGCGCGTTTCGTGCATGCACAAAGACAGCCGCATACGGAAACTCCCTTACAAACACGTCGACACACACACACACACACACACACACACACACACACACACACACACACACACACACACACACACATCTATAGATGTACATCACGCGCACAAGGGTACATTGAGATATAAGTAATTTAGCAGAGTGTGACACTTTCACGGTCTAATTAGCCCCGCCGTTGCAGTAAACACGTCCCAATGACCCTCCAGTTCTGGGTACTCATTAACAATGGATGGCGCCCACGGCCGGGCTTGCCGCAGCCGTCAGGACCTGATTCGTCACAGGACGAAGTCCCCCAGAACCATCACGAGTGTTCCAAACGGATAGGATCCAACAAGGAAAGCCTTTCTCTCTGCCACTGCAAGGTGGGGGTGTGCAGGGGGGAAGGGGGGGGGCGGATGTTTTTGCGAGGTTTTCCGGTCAAGGCCTCGCACGCAGGCGGGCGCATGTGCACATCGACAACAAGCAGACTGAAGGAATGCTCTGGAGAGATGCTGCATAATTGTGTAAAGGGACAGACGGCTCTGATGCATGCTGCCTTTTGATGGCTTGATGGGGATTTTCCTCTCTCTCTTTTCTCTCCCTCCCTTGCTCACTCTCGTTTACTTGCAGCAGCAGATGCAGACAAGGCCAGCAAGCTGTGATCAAGCTCTGCCATCAGCTGGAAGGCTTCAACAGCAGGGTGCCCCAGATTCAAAAACCACCTCCCTCCTCCAATCGTTCGCAAAACACCTGCAGCCGCAACTATGTGGAGCCTCACTGACACCCGGTGGACAGAAATTGCAGTGCGGCTAGAGCACAAGATGGATTTGGGGAGTCAAAAATTGAGCGAGGATTTATGACAGCCATGTCATACCATCGAAATATTTATGTGAAGGCTGGGCCTCAATCACTCAGAAACATCTCCAATAGCCAAAAGGCAATTGTTCCACCCCACCCCCCCACCCCCAAAGGTCTTTCCAGCGTACCTATTGCAAAGCCCTCACACGTGGGAAAGTAGAGCCAGTCGCGGATACACTTTAAAGGGAAAAACAGTTACGAGAGCACAGTCATGCAGAAGCTGCTGTCAGCCACAGCTCTCGCGCAAGACCCTCACATGCATGCTCACCATCACACACCACTTCACCGGGCACCACCTCTTAAAGGCACATGCACATACACTGAAACTACACTATGTGCCGTATTTTGTATTTGATATTTTTTGCTTCCAATTAATTTTTTTAATGTGGGTGTTAATTTAGAAAGGCCATCGCGTTCTCAATTTTTTCATCCTATACCGCTTTCAGCCACTAGGGGGCATGTGTGTGTTATGCTATATGGAGATTCTCATCCATTAGCACTTATTCTCAAATATTATTCTTTTGCAAGATGATGCAAATGCCAGAGCTGTTTTAAGAGCCATATTTCAGATCCACGAGTTTTACTGGACAGTGTGAAGGTACCACCAGATTGTTGCTTACAAAGAGTCAATCTTGGTCAGATGATAGCCACAAAATATTTAATCAACTGGACATGCATTGTGCCACTGAATATTTTTCTTTTGATGTTGAACAAAGAAGATGGAGGTACAAAATGATCCACAATGCATAAAATGTCAAAACTAAAAAACAAATGACAGTAATATTGAGCCGGATACAAATTAGCTTAACTGGCTTGTTTGCTGCTGTAATGTTGTGAGCACTTTTCAACTACGATATTGCAAAAGGAAATATTTTTGAGCCATGTATGCAACAACAAAACAGTCCCGTAACAAGATTAACCAACAACAACAAAAATCTTGGTGGATTTGGGGGACAAAGAATGACTTCAGTCTTTTTTTCTTATACAGACATTTAAAGTAAAGTGTAAAAATAAATGGCAGCATTTATTTAAACAGTCTGACCAGATTAATAAACCCGGATGCGGCATTAAACGTTCAACCGTCAGGCCCACGAACGGAGCATCACAGTGCCGTGAACTCAAAAAAAAGCGGTCTTCTATGTACAACAAACTGCCTGAAACTTTTTTTAACCACTTGCTATGCTCAGTGCCATGAATTCAGTGCTGCAAAAGATAACAAATAAGACATTTCCGACAGCGGCTCCCCGAACACAAAAACTTTCTGTTGCGTGCTAAAGCTCCTCACACTGCTTCCAACTTGTGCAATTTCTGTCGGCACGCTCCAACGTGCGTTCAAAGCAAACACACCGAACAGCCACCATCCATGCCAGCTGAAGGACCGCAAACAGACCCTTTTTACCCTTTAAGAGTGTTGCCACAATCCACAGTAAGGCTCGCTGTGTAGTTGGGGAGGTTGTTTTTCAGCCAAGGCTTTGTCTCGACTCACAAAGCCACGCGACTGAGCTCCATGCGTCACAGTAAAAGACTGCCGCGCTTGACCTGCCTTTGTTTGAACCAGTTCTTTGCCCTGATCCCCTACCCCCCACCCCCCCCCTTTTTTTTTGTTTTGGACAAGGTGTAGACTTTGTCCTTCATATCAACATAGGCACACATTTACAGAGATCATTGGATTGGTTGAGGCTTTGCTCTTTCAGGAGAAACAAACAGGGGGAGCGACGCGTGGCGCGAACATATTTTAAGGACGTACGCAACAGCGCAAGCGGAGGCACGTGAGAAATCTCACGAGTGTTTGATGGTGTATTTGCCTTTCTGCAGCTGGGAGATATACAGCTTGGACTTGCTGCCGTCCAGTCGTTTGAACCACACCTCGTCATTGTTGATGGTGGTGATGATGGCACTGTGTGGAAAAGGAAACAACATTGGAGAAAATTGGCTTGGACGCAGTTTCACTGCGTCCGAGTAGTCCGACACTCGGCATCCTGCTCGGAGATACAACATAACACTGGCGTGCAACTGTCACCAAACTCCTTGCGTTTCATTGTTTTCCCCCCTTTGCAATAACATCACCTCAAGCCGACGGCGATTTATCCTGGGAGGGGAGGAATTAGTTTCAGAAGGGGTTTCATTTGCATGCGATAGTCTACGGGCTCTTTCGCAAAGACGTCATGCGTGGCCACACCTAGCAGAAAACCTTGAAGCTGGTGTAGTAAGACCAAAATAGAAGTCGACTGCGAGTGCCATGAAACAATGACGGCGCCTTGGAACACTTTGTGAAGGCTGTTGTGGTTTTGTCGTCGGGACTGAAGTGAACTCGTTGAGCATTCGAACACTTGATGGGAACAGGGACACGCTGTGACTGCCGATAAACACGTTCCCATGTGACCCACATGCTGTAAACAGCCGGAGGCGAGTGAAAAGGCAGGTGCTGCACCAGTGTTGGCAAACACCCCTGCCGTCACATTTGTCCTACAGTGAACTCCCGCACAGGAGTGATTTTGCACTTGAAAAATTCACCTTTCCACAGATTTTTCTTGGAAACTAGCTTCTGTTCTTCGAGAAGGAATTTCTATTTTGACACAAATAGTGCTTTCCTACCGACTTGGTGTCGGGTGTCAGTGGTTTGCAAATTTTCACTCCTTGAGCTCAGTCCACATCCCCACTTGAGTGCTGCTATGACCCCCGACACAGGGCACGAAAATACTTGGACATTCCAGGAACCACTTTTTTTTTTTTAATTTACTTTTCAGCTTAGTGTTTTTCTATGAGTTAAAAAAAATTCATTAGTTTGAATCATAACTTTCCTCACTGATCGGTTAAGAGAGTTCACGTGGTGACGAGCTCCCTTATAGCAAAGCGCGTGACGTACATTTTCAAATTTAAATACAGCGACGATGCATCCATCCTTTGTAGCTGACACCAGTCAGTCAGAACCTCAAGCAACCAATCCCGTTTTTTTTTTTGTTTTTTTTTATACCACGCAACTCAAAGAATGGGGAAATTCCCGAAGAGCCCACCCTTCCGCAAACAAACCTGGTGGGAAACTCGTCCTTCCTGTTGATACAGATGGCTTGCCCCCTGCAGTACCACTGGCTGTCATAGAAAAGTCGCCCGTCTTCGGACCGTGCGACGTGGTGGTGTCGTTCCGTTTTGGCTGGGGGGGGGAGATAAAGGAACACATGGATAACAAGAGGACTTCACAAAACGCAGTACAGGAAATGTTCTTGTGCGGTACGAACCGTCGGCCTTCCCCCTATGCGGCCCGAGAGACGCCATCGCCTGAGAGGAGACAACACAGAGCGACGCGTCACACATCTCGAGCGTCGCTTCCGACTCTGTTCGCCACCGCTCAAATATATTACCTTTCTTATTGCAGTCCAGTCTTCCAGAATATCCAGATCTTGCAGCATGTAAACAATATAAGGCCGTGGACGGGCAGTTAAAGAAACGTGAGCCGACGGGGCAACAAAGGAGGCAGGGCGGTGAAGAGCAAGACGATGGAAAAGGATATCAGAAACGACAACGGGCTTCTTCTTCTTGATGGGGCAGAACGGGTCTTTCTTCTTATTTTTCCGGGAATGCAGTCCGTCATTCCACAACTCTGGAAAACCAAAAAAGGATGCATTATAGAGGAGCCGCTAAATTACCCGCGTCAGCTTGTTTCATAACATTCGACGGCAAAATGCCAGTTCTATCTTTTCCTCATTTCTTCCGAATGAAGAAACACAACCTATCTATTTAGTCACGCTATCCGTGGTTGAAGTCTTTAGTTCCACTTAAACCAGTGATCTCCTCCTATGACATTTTGGAAAACTTACAGTTTTCTCATGAGGGATAAGTGAGTGATGATTTTTTTTTTTTTTTTTTTTTTTATGGTCTGACAACTATGAACTAAAAATGCTCCAAGTGTACTTTTGGAAAGTCCTTTGTACCTGAGGTGATGTCAATACTGTGCCTATCTTCCTCCAGTCGTCTGATCTTCTCCTCCAGCTCGCTCTGCAGTGTGTCAAACAGCAGCAGCTTTTCACTCTGGGGAAAATACATGGGTTGCATAAGAAGGAAGTATTTATCGATTGCCACAGACACTGTGGGGAAGACAAAAAAAAACAAACACACATTTATCCCGGATTACAAAATTAGATCAATTGCTGCATTTTATCACATTTTTTTTTTGTTACCTCCCAATGTTGGCAGGCTGCCTGGATCTCACAGTCATACTTGTTCTTCACCGATTCCAAGAACAGTTCTTTATAGATGCCTGGACCAAATCAATGCAAACGTTATGAATCAGACGGATACAATAACGTGCACAGAAATACAGAAGTTTTGAGATCTGGCCCAGAGTATGTGCTATAAGGGCTTCAAAAAAAATAAAATAAAAAAAAAAAGTAAACTTCCAAGTCACCTCAAACAAGTTGATGCGATAAAGTTAATCAACATTGACACATTGAGATGATCCCACTGTGGCTTTGGGTGGGGAATAACATTTACAAGGGCGAGGCTGGAAATTGTTTGAGAAAGAAGGTGGATAATTGGTTTTGGTTTCGGCTCGTCTTGGGCGATATGAAGGGAAATTAAAAATTCAATTACGATGGATGTCATTTTAGATCACAACTATAGATATTTTCAGTGTTCTATAAAAAGGATCCAACACACGATGAGTGCTTCTCTTTTGCCACTATTTTTGAAGTGACATTCAACAGACCCAAACACACATATTTGCCTCAAAGAGGAAAATTGATGATTGAAACAATAGGAGAGCAGTGGCGCGATCAAAGCTTTTCATCATATCGCCCAGCTCTTGTTGCATCCCAAAAATAGGGTTAAATAAACTTGGGCGGTGCTGGTGGTGAACTTTGGTAATGTGTTTTTGTTTACACAGGCTTATCAGAGATTTTCCCACGCCTTTGTTTTGTTTGGCTAACAATCAAAATCATTACACATTGGGGGAAAAAAAAGCGATTGTACTTGTACTGAACTACAAAGCGTAAGATGTGTAACACAGTATGAGCTTGCCACTGCTGACGCATTTCTTCAAGGACGAGTATTATTTCAGGAGGAAAAATTAAGCCTTACTTAACCTGTCCTATTTTCGGGAGCATTGTAGAACTAACAACTCTTGTGTAACACTCGGTTTAGAAGATGTGTGTATTTGTCAACAAGTCTCTGGGCTTCATATCCATTAGGCCTGTCCACAGTGTCTGATTGTTATCAAGTCAAACTAAAACGGAAAATAAGTGTGGTGCCCTTCATTGGACAGCGATGCTTTCATTTTTGTAACCGTCCTCCCTCATACAAGTACTGATATGACGAGGCTGTTTGTAAGCGTATGTGCAGACGTGGGTGGTACCAACGCGCATGGGCAAAGGTAGTATCTCTAAAAACAAGGACATGCGTCAACACCATTCTTATTTTGTTCCTTGGAAGACATTGACTTGCTATTCAACTCATTCAACCGTTACCATGTTGGCCTTGCCCACAACAGCCATTCCAATCTTTTGACGTGGCCTTGGAAAAATTAATTGCCCGCTCCTGATCTAAAGGCTACAGTGCATGTCAACAAGGTCGTACCTGCCACTTTAGTTCTGATTTGCATGTTCTCCTGCAGGTTGGCTAAAGGTTCCAGATATTCCTGGGCACATTCCGCCACCACTTCCTGCAGCTTGACATCCACCTGGCTCAGACGTTCCCTATACAATCTATACACGCGAAAGAAAAGCAGCAGATCGTGTGTTCAAATGAGGGCTGTGCAACGGATGCAGTAAGACTCTAACCGCAGACGACAGCAGTTAAACCAGAGGCTAATAACAAACTTATGTGCACGGTGCAAAAACGTGGAATAATGAGGCATGAAACCACATTTCGCAGTGTCCTCCACTTATTCTTGACACTGACAAGAGGAAACTTACTGCTCCTTCAAGTCCGTGAACTGTTTCTCCAGGGTAGTCATCTCATCCAGGCACTCCATCCTCCTCCTTTCACAGTCTTCATCGTCCATTTCTGTGCACATACGAAGATATGGCAGCTTGGGCGCGGGGATTCAGGCATGATGACGATAGCAACTTCTTACGGGGTGTAAGCAGATTTTGAACTCGCGGGCTGCATGCCACATTGACTGACTGACATAGGTATTATGTGGATTTTAAAATGGGGTGATTTTAGGCCTGTTTTCCTACCCGAGCTGTCTCCATCTTCGGACACAGACGTGCTAACCGTGTCCTCCTCG
The DNA here is from genome assembly GCF_001891065.2 of Hippocampus comes. NCBI lineage: Eukaryota > Metazoa > Chordata > Actinopteri > Syngnathiformes > Syngnathidae > Hippocampus > Hippocampus comes. The sequence goes on along the minus strand of NW_017806854.1, from coordinate 665,524 downwards.
TCAGTGCTGCTACCGTCTTGCTCCGGAAAATCCACCTCCATTTCCTCGTGGTTACTTTCTTTCTTCTCCCGGGAGTGTACCGGCATTACGACTTGCAAAGGATGCACCGTAACGCCGCGGCAAATGTTCTTGTTAAGTTGGAACACGGGTGAGAGGCGATATTGTAGCTCAGTCAGCTAACCGGTTAGCGACACCGCATCAAGACAGCTGGAGATGCAAACATGGCCCCTGTAGACCAATGAAAAGAGGTTTTACTCAGACTCCCCCCAGTAGACCAATTAGAAGAGGTTTTACTCAGACTGTCCAATCAAATGTTTCGATGCGAATCTTTTGGCAACGGCAGATGTACTGCGATTTGTGGTTTCATTTACCGACACAAGAAAGTATAAAGTCACCTCGGTTCACAAGTTTTAAACCATTTTACTGACCTTACACAGTATGAGGAAACCTCACCGACAAAATACATTTCATATTTTATTTTCAATATACATAAAAATTCCTTCCTACTATGTGTTTGCTGGCGTTTATCCATTTTCACATTTGGATTCTTGGATCAACTGTGATTCATCCATTATATAAGCCTAAGGCACAAATTTGCATGATAATAATCTAATGGCTCGCCATCAAACAAAAATGAGGAGACTTGTTTTGCACCACAGCGGAATTACGTGCAGGTGGATGACCCATAACTGAAAACAGGAATGTCTCATTTCCACCGTCTAGTCACTAGACTCTAGTGACTAGTCATACAGAATACATGAATAATTTGCAATGGAAGCACAAGGTAATTTTACGCTTGGACTTTCTCTTATGTTAAATCCAGTAGTAACAGACTGGCTTGGTGAATGATTCAAATATCCCAATGCCCAAAGTGTCAAAACTTGCCGTTTCTCCTTTTACTAGATATCGTAGTGATGGCGAGATGGAAGTGAGATGTGATGGAATAATTGTGCAACCTGAAAGCAGTGAACATTTTACAATATGAAAATACATCAATATTTTGTCAAAAATGGTAATAAAATAATTTTCACACTCCTAGTTCACGCTTGAACTTTTTTTTTCAAGAAATCTTTTATCGAGATGAAATTAGTAAAATACTGAAGCAAAAACAAAAGTTAAACCGTGGCAACAATGATGAAGGAAGGCGCCCATGATATCATCAACAATTACAGTAGAAACCACAGTTGTGTAAGCATCTATGCTAACAGAGATGGCCTTTGAGCCTGATGACATCAAATATTATCTTAAGTGGGTACTTTTGATACAGCAAAATAATTTAATCATGTTGTTGTGGTTTGTCGTGCAACCCCACTATTTCCGGGTTGTGTCTGCCAATATGATGCATTTTCGTTGCATGTGGGTCAGGAAACTTTGCTGTCTAATTTGTGTAGCACTCCAGTGCGTAAGATGAAAGTCTGAGCTTTCACAATCTTGAATTTGTTTCAAACGGGACAAAATGCTGTTTTAATGCCATTAAAACATCATTATAACGATTTCATGGTATTACAACATGGCCAATTTAATTATTAATCCGCCTGCAAGTGGTGATTAGTTAACAGCATTGTTACCATCCATTTATCAATCCATTAGCTGAACCGCCGAGAGTCACGGGCGTGCTGGAGCGAGTAAGAATTCCATCTGGTTGCATTCATGCATATTTTTTCAAGCTCCCACCAACACAGGCGCTGGATTAGAATTTGTGGCTAAAAGTCAGCCGCGCTTCAATAGATTCCTCATTGTGAGTGTTCCGACCACTTTGGGCTGGCATGCGGGCCACAGAGTTGCATGCCGTTCCATTCCTTAAACCTATCAGTACATTGGTATGCGTCCCTGTCAATAAATACTTTGCATGCATGTCCGTGGTCTCACTGTACCCCACCCCATTAAAAAAAGGTGCGACCAATTCAGAAAACTGGCCGCACCAGGGCTATCAGGTGAAAAGTTAATGTCGGGCCCTGTTTTTTTTTTTTTTTTAATCTATAAACTTTTCATACAGAGGATGATTGAATCATTAAATTAATTTGTATTAATAAACATGCCAAAACATTAATTTGCTGTTTTTTTTTGTCTAACATAATTTTTTTCATGAGTACACCAGAGAGTAAGAGTAGTGTCATTTTTCAGACTGTAGCCTTGTTAACAGTGTTGCGCCTCACCATTTTTCCAATACTGTATAAACAATACCACTGAATTCAACCCCCCCCCCCCTTAGAAAATATGTTAAAGGTTAGTAAGCAAAAGTTTCATGATGTCAACATTAGGTGATGTCATGGGTGAATAGGATTGTGATGCCCAGACAAGTCGAGATGTGCTGACGCACAGAACACAGTGTGCATGTGATACCCAGTGTTGGTCTTCATAGCAACCTTGGGTAAACACCCGGCAAAACTACTTGCTTGCATTATCTTTGCAACGACTCTCCAAATCGCCAACGATGCACACAGTAAGTGGAAGTCCCGGCATGTCATGTGCCGGGACAATATCAGACGGCGCACTTTTGGTCGTTTAGTGGAGTTAAAGGAACCGACTTTAGGGCAAAGTCATCGGGATGGGAACAGCATGTCCTCGGTTTCTTTGTTCACACTTGGCACAGATGAAAGATTGCTTGGAATTATATGGCCAAGGAGGAGATTGCGTGCATGTTTGTATGAGTGGCATTTCCCTGATGTGACTCACACTCAAGACACACAACACCCCACTGGGTGTGTTTGGATGGTGTGTGCTTGTTGTGTAGATCTCCCACTATGTATAGGAGATTTAATTGCTTGGATACCGTTGCTATGTTTGCAAAGGTAAATCCCCGGGGAATGACAAATCAGGCAGCTCCAGAGCAGGTAGAGCAACTCTAACACCATATCCATTATATTTCCATTTTACTGTCAAACACTTGGTGTGACAAAGTCATAATACCAAGAAAAGTCCGAGCGCAAGTTACGCAGAATTCAAAGCAAAAAGTCTGCAGTCTATGTTCACATTTACAAAGAAAGGCAAGTCCCAAACATCCTCTTCTGGCAGCACATGCGATGAAGGCTTGGTTTCACAAGAGTTGCACTGTACAAACTTGAGAATTTTTTTTCCCCTCCCTCCTCTGTATACAATGAGCAGACATGGGGAAGTTTTGAAAAGGTATTGTGTTAATGGCCAAATACTGCTGGTTTCACAAGAGTTGCACTGTACAAACTTGAGAAATTTTCCCCCCCCTCCTCTGTATACAATGAGCAGACATGGGGAAGTTTTGAAAAGGTATTATTGGCCTAATACTGAAGATTGTAAATTCAAATGCTGGTGTAAAATAAAAAGCGCATTTAATAATCCATGCCTAAACTCCTACCTAAAATTGGATAGTTCAAGGACACTCACTCGCACAGTACATGAGCAAATTATGCAAATCCTGTATGGGACAAAAAAAAAAATTGAAAACATCTCTCTGTATGATGCAGTGCAAGTTTATACGACGGGCACTGCAAGCACTGAATGTAACTGAACATGTTCAGTTACATTCATCTGTGTTCACGGCTATACTTTATATGTGACATACACTGCATATTTTACAACAAAACCTCACACAAGTTAAAACACAATTCCAATATTTGACGGGCTGATGATCCCCTTGTCATATTTCATTTATAACCACTATAAGTAAAACACAACTATATGATTACCGTTGATATATATAGCACACGGGTTAAGGTCATATAATGATCGATTATGTGAAGGGGCAAACGTAGGAGTGCATTTAAAATAATAGCAAATATGAATGTTAAAACACAATTCCAATATTTGACGGGCTGATGAGCCCCATGTCATATTTCATTTATAACCACTATATAAGTAAAACACAGCTATATGATTGCTGTTGATATTATATAGCACACAGGTTAAGGTCATATAATGATCGATAATGTGAAGGGGCAAACGGAGGAGTGCGTTTAAAATAATAGCAAATATAAACCAAAATCAATTAAAAGTCGCTCAAAGGAAAAATACAGTACAGTGGAAAAAAAGAGCCCCAATTTCCCCCAGGCAAGAGGGAATTCTTGAAGAGCCGAAAAGAGGTTGTCCCCATCTCATTCATGGCCACCATTCACAATCAAATATCCCCTCGCAAACATGCTGTAGGTGTCGAATAGGAAACTACAAGTTTTCATTTTGACTTGAGGGTTGGAGGATGAGGAGGGGGGGATTTTTTCTCACAAAAGCACAGCCCTGCCTGTGTGATTTCCCTGTCTTAGATAAGTCAATTGGAAATCCCCACAGAGGCTCCACCCAGCCGCGCTGACAAAAACCCGCAGCGCCAGCCCCCTCCGAGCCACTCTTCTTCCTGAACTTTCGAC